>NC_091150.1:47875459-47977959 GCF_040958095.1 Procambarus clarkii | reverse complement strand
CAGCCCGTGTGAACTATTATACAGCCCGTGTGAACCATTACACAGCCCGTGTGAACTATTATACAGCCCGTGTGAACTATTATACAGCCAGTATGAACAATAATACAGTCCGTGTGAACCATTATACAGCCCGTGTGAACTATTATGCAGCCCATGTGAACTATTATACAGCCCGTGTGAACTATAATACAGCCCGTGTGAACTATTATACAGCCCGTGTGAACTATAATACAGCCCGTGTGAACTATAATGTGTGTGTATGTGTATATCAAGAAAGCAGGTATACACATGCACACATATAATACAGCCCGTGTGAGCCATTATACAGCCCGTGTGAAAAATTATACAACCCGTGTGAAAAATTATACGACCCGTGTGAAACATTATAAGAGTCGGCACGAAGGTCTAGGGTCGTCAACCATATCTGCTGGGTGTGTCAGCGGCTACTCCGGACGTTCGACATTAAATCAATACTTTATTCATAAATAACAGTACACTTATAATGGGGCAAAGTGTTCACATAAGTAGGTAAGTAATTATCAAATGACTACGGGCTCACCATAGCCCGTGCTGCTTGGAACATTTTGTTCCAAGCAGCGAATCTTAAACATATCAAATGAAAGGCACCAAGTCGGGGAGGTTATATAGTGGACACATAAAAATACTGTACCTAAAAGTGCCACGATAACACCAGCTCGTATAGACATTATCTGAGTCAGACTCAGACACTAAACTGGTAACACTTTATACGAATCATTTCAGTCCTGGCTGGACTAAACTGCTTAACACTTCTGGCACACAGTGAGTGATATTTAGCTAACAATCTGAAAGAAGACATTTTCTAAAGACAAAGTGAGGTTTAGCAATAGAGCAGATGTGGTATACGTGAACTTTATCAATAGAGCAGATATGGTACAAATCGCAGCTTCGTGTAATCTTTTACTGATGACACAAAAATCTTCATGAAAATTATTTCTGTTGAAGACACTGAACAACTACAAGCTCATATTAAGAAAAATTAAACAGTTTCCTGCAATGTGGGCCTGCGGGCCGCTCCAAGCAACAGTCTGTTGGACCAAACTCTCACAAGTCAAGCTTGGCCCAAGGCCGCGCTTGGGGAATAGAAAAACTCCTGAAACCCCATCCAGGTTCAATCCAGGTACATAATGAAATACTTTGTTTACCGATGCGTTTATGGACACAGCTCTACAATTATCAGATGACAAAGAAGCTCCGTAGTTCTTTGGAATTGTGAATAAGTAGAGAGGTGTTTGTCACAGACGGCGATGAGCCACGGGAAAGCCTGTAAGATGCAGATGGACAAACACAAAGTCGAGCTGTGACTAACAGATGTTGTCACAGCTCGAATTAGACTTGGCTACAAGTATTTCTGGCAGTTCGGCTTGTATAGGGATCTAGATGAAGTAAAGTGTAAAGTGTGTCGACAAAGACAGCGACACACACTCGAACACTATATCTTGGATTGTAGTAAAATTGAGCCATTTAGAGATAAATCTAAGCTCACTCTGTATGATATGGCAACCTATCTTATTACCATGGATAAAATACCTGAAATCCTTGCACTGTATCCATATTTCGCTTCCAGTAGATGAACGACATATGAGATTCAGAAATAAGTAGTGTATTGTGAAGAATAATAATAAACAGAAGCTCCCCTATGACTCTGTAATATCTCCATTGGTCGAACTATTATGTATTAGCGATAAGACCTACCATTAATGTATAATGACTTACTGTAAATTTATAGCTCTTGAAATAGAACATTCTCTGTAACTAGCTGACATGTAACCATAAGGTGTGAAGGAGTGATGAAATTGTTTATGTAATAATCTAAGATGAGGTCTGACAAAGACCTTTTGTGCCCTCTGTAATGCTTTTTGAGCGCTAGCCGCCTCCAGCGGCAACAATCAAAAAACAGTTTGGGCGTTCCATGCAGAGGTTGTCAGATTGTATGTTAAAGGTACTTAATATCACAGCTCCCAATTTTTAGCTTGCTTACATCTTCCTCAACCAAACTCCTGACCTCAGACGTCAGCTGTGGGTGTCGATGGTATAACTCCTGACCTCAGACGTCAGCTGTGGGTGTCGATGGTATAACTCCTGACCTCAGACGTCAGGTGTGGGTGTCGATGGTATAACTCCTGACCTCAGACGTCAGCTGTGGGTGTCGATGGTATAACTCCTGACCTCAGACGTCAGCTGTGGGTGTCGATGGTATAACTCCTGACCTCAGACGTCAGCTGTGGGTGTCGATGGTATAACTCCTGACCTCAGACGTCAGGTGTGGGTGTCGATGGTATAACTCCTGACCTCAGACGTCAGCTGTGGGTGTCGATGGTATAACTCCTGACCTCAGACGTCAGCTGTGGGTGTCGATGGTATAACTCCTGACCTCAGACGTCAGCTGTGGGTGTCGATGGTATAACTCCTGACCTCAGACGTCAGCTGTGGGTGTCGATGGTATAACTCCTGACCTCAGACGTCAGCTGTGGGTGTCGATGGTATAACTCCTGACCTCAGACGTCAGCTGTGGGTGTCAATGGTATAACTCCTGACCTCAGACGTCAGCTGTGGGTGTCGATGGTATAACTCCTGACCTCAGACGTCAGCTGTGTGTGTCGATGGTATAACTCCTGACCTCAGACGTCAGCTGTGGGTGTCGATGGTATAACTCCTGACCTCAGACGTCAGCTGTGGGTGTCGATGGTATAACTCCTGACCTCAGACGTCAGGTGTGGGTGTCGATGGTATAACTCCTGACCTCAGACGTCAGGTGTGGGTGTGGAGGCACCACCACTCCTGAGCCTGGAGGCGAGACCCCACACTGAACACGTTCTGGGTACTATAACCACAAAGATAATGAAGTGTTTTGATTGGCTGTAGCCAAGGTTCGGGTGCGGACGGGCGCCTGGGAGCTCCGGACTAACCAAACACAGGTTTGTGTGTGTGTGTATTTTGATGTTTGAATTTTGAAGGATATAATTAAGTGGGTTGATTAGGTCCGCTGAAGGGACTCATGGTGGGCCTTGGTGGGTGTAGGCGGTGTGGGCGGGCATCGCTGAGGGTGGGGGACTTGGGTGGGCGTGAGGATGAACGTGGGTGTGAGAGGGTGGGCGAGTGGGTGTGTGGGATGTCCAGGCGGCGGATGACTGTCGTCCCTTGCATCCACATGAGTAGGGTTATCTTGAGGTTATCTTGAGATGATTTCTGGGCTTTTTAGTGTCCCCGCGGCCCGGTCCTCGACCAGGCCTCCACCCCCAGGAAGCAGCCCGTGACAGCTGACTAACACCCAGGTACCTATTTACTGCTAGGTAACAGGGGCATAGGGTGAAAGAAACTTTGCCCATTGTTTCTCGCCGGCGCCTGGGATCGAACCCAGGACCACAGGATCACAAGTCCAGTGTGCTGTCCGCTCGGCCGACCGGCTCCCCGTATCTGGAGGGTGGAGATAGTTATGTTCCGCCAGGTTATTGGGACTTGTTCCCTGCATACACAGAGATCCTGCACAACACACATAGTTGCAATGCAACATCCAACCCCTGGGGTACCTCTCAGGGCTCTCGGTATAAACTCTAGGGTCACGCTCAGGGCACTCAGTATAAACTCTTGGGTCACGCTCAGGGCACTCAGTATAAACTCTTGGGTCACGCTCAGGGCACTCAGTATAAACTCTTGGGTCACGCTCAGGGCACTCAGTATAAACTCTAGGGTCACGCTCAGGGCACTCAGTATAAACTCTTGGGTCACGCTCAGGGCACTCAGTATAAACTCCCTATAACAACAGAAAATGAGACACAGCTCATAATTCACACATGTAAAATATTCAACTCTGCATCAGGCCCTGAGTCTTGGAACTCCATATTCATCAAGAATTGTCAAAAAATACTACCGCAGGCCCTTAACATTCTTTGAAGACCAAACCTAGATACTTTTTTTATCTTTATTTAAGAAAATACAATATAAATTACATATACATAAGTTTTACAAGGCAATTATACATTACAATTCTTAGTGAACAAGTGTTTCAGTAGTACAGAACAAGATCTATAAAAAAAACCTGAATGTTATACTTATTTGGAGAATAAATGTACATTAAAATACAGGGGAAATTATTACATTTATATATATTTTATATAATTCTCAGTAAACATTTTATATAATTCTCAGTAAACCAATTTTCCACATCATCAGCGAGCATGAGCCGTAAACCCCAAATGTTATACCTGATCCTGCCTCGCAAGAACTTCAATATTTTGTCTACTGAGTAACCTTCCTGCCTGCCTATCCACACACAAGAAATGTAATCAGAAAGTAACAGACGTTATCCCTGACATACTAAAAACAGCAGAGATAGCGCCACTCCATAAAGTAGGAAATAAGGCAGAGGTAAAAAATTACAGAGCACTAACATATGGAATCACAGCATCTCCATAACCCTGGACAACATGTTTCTAAACAGGGCGCTCTTGCCTATCACAGTTCAACCTGTCCAAACAACGTCAAAGAACGTCGCTTTTCGATCGTATGCGTTACCTTAGGCCAAAAAATTTCGTACTAGAATATGTAAGCGGCTCGCGACAGTGACGTACTGTCCCGTTTTCTGTTTTGGGTTCTCTGGTAGCTTAGGAGAGAACTCTTTAAATTAACAGTTTTCTTGACGTTGGGAAATCTTAAGAGGACGGGTTGCACAGTTCCTGGACCACTATGACACGGCACTAGATGCCATGGAAGACAAGCAAAACATGTAATTTACACAAATATTTGCAAAAGCCTTCGACAAATGTGACATGATCAACCAGGCTGTGATTCATACGTCAGGTTGCGAGCAGCCGCGTCCAACAGCCTGGTTGACCAGTCCAGCAAACAGGAGGCCTGGTCGAGGACCGGGCTGCGGGGACGTTAAGCCCAGAAATCATTGCAAGGTGCAGTAACCTACAAGATAAAGACTCGTAAAACGGGCCATATGTAAACCACGGCTGAGTTTGGGTATGGGGAGGAGAGCAAGAGGGCGGGCGTGCGGGTACCAGAGGACGGGCGTGCGGGTACCCGAGAGCAGGCGTGCGGGTACCAGAGGGCGGGCGTGCGGGTACCAGAGGGCGGGCGTGCGGGTACCAGAGGGCGGGCGTGCGGGTACCGGAGGGCGGGCGTGCGGGTACCAGAGGGCGGGCGTGCGAGTACCCGAGAGCAGGCGTGCGGGTACCAGAGGGCGGGCGTGCGGGTACCAGAGGGCGGGCGTGCGGGTACCGGAGGGCGGGCGTGCGGGTACCAGAGGGCGGGCGTGCGGGTACCCGAGAGCAGGCGTGCGGGTACCAGAGGGCGGGCGTGCGGGTACCAGAGGGCGGGCGTGCGGGTACCAGAGGGCGGGCGTGCGGTTACCAGAGGGCGGGCGTGCGGTTACCAGAGGGCGGGCGTGTGGGTACCAGAGGGCGGGCGTGCGGGTATTCAAGAGTGCAGCCGGGGACAAAGCCATACCCGCCGTGTCAGTAAGCCCCTTCACGCCCCGCCCCTCCGGCCTTCCCCCAGCCGTCGCCACCCGCAGGATAGTTGACTAGAGTGCTCGATGACACGCCCTTCAGAGCGCCCGAGGATATCCATCGGTGACGGAGGAAAATCCTGGCGCTATCCCTCTCCACCCTTGAGGGGGCGCCATTAACCCCCAGGTCCTTATGTCTGCCGCTGTATAGCTGCTGCCATCGTTAGTGTCATCCAGGTGTTTTGAAGTCCCTTGAGGATCCTTCAGCACGTAGGAGGAGGAGTCCTTCTGGCCAGGACTTGTAGCTGAGGTCTTCATTCACCGCTGCTGACCCAAGTGGTGAGGGATGTTAAGGAGTTGAAGGATCTGGCCAGAGTGTTATGTGTGGTGAGAGGTCCTTCTGGGGCAGGTCCTGGTGTGCTTGGGCTCCTTCTGTGTGGGTGTGACTTGAGAGGGGGACTTGTTGATGGCGGTCTGCCCCTCAGATGGTCCACCAGGACACTCTCCCCTCAGATGGTCCACTAGGATACTCTCCCCTCAGATGGTCCACCAGGACACTCTCCCCTCAGATGGTCCACTAGGATACTCTCCCCTCAGATGGTCCACCAGGACACTCTCCTCTCAGATGGTCCACCAGGACACTCCTCTCAGATGGTCCACCAGGACACTCTCCTCTCAGATGGTCCACCAGGACACTCTCCCCTCAGATGGTCCACCAGGACACTCTTCCCTCAGATGGTCCACTAGGATACTCTCCCCTCAGATGGTCCACTAGAATACTCTCCCCTCAGATGGTCCACCAGGACACTCTCCCCTCGGATGGTCCACCAGGACACTCTTCCCTCAGATGGTCCACTAGGATACTCTCCCCTCAGATGGTCCACTAGGATACTCTCCCCTCAGATGGTCCACTAGGATACTCTCCCCTCAGATGGTACACTAGGATACTCTCCCCTCAGATGGTCCACCAGGACACTCTTCCCTCAGATGGTCCACTAGGATACTCTCCCCTCAGATGGTCCACTAGGATACTCTCCCCTCAGATGGTCCACCAGGACACTCTCCCCTCGGATGGTCCACTAGGATACTCTCCCCTCAGATGGTCCACCAGGACACTCTCCTCTCAGATGGTCCACCAGGATACTCTCCCCTCAGATGGTTCACTAGGATACTCTCCCCTCAGATGGCCCACTAGGATACTCTCCCCTCAGATGTTCCACCAGGATACTCTCCCTCAGATGGTCCACCAGGACACTCTCCCCTCAGGTGGTCCACCATGACACTCTCCCCTCAGATGGTCCACCAGGTCACACTCCCCTCAGCCACCGACCTATCCTCTTACGTTGTTTCACCTGTTTCCCCTCTATATTTTTCTCACCCATTGTCCTTTTCCTCTTGAATACCTTCCATTTTCCCCTTTTAGTTTGGCACCCTTCTCTTACCTCCCTCCCTGGCCCCTCTTCCCTCCCTCTCCC
Source organism: Procambarus clarkii (assembly GCF_040958095.1). Lineage (NCBI taxonomy): Eukaryota > Metazoa > Arthropoda > Malacostraca > Decapoda > Cambaridae > Procambarus > Procambarus clarkii. The sequence continues at coordinate 47,970,990 of NC_091150.1, read as the reverse complement.
CTCCCTCTCCTCTCTTCCCTTCCTCTCCCCTCTTCCCTCCCTCTCCCCTCTTCCCTCCCTCTCCCCTCTTCCCTCCCTGTCCCCTCATCCCTCCCTGACCCCTCCACCTTAGTGCTCTTTCTCATCAAGTCCTGTTTCCCATCATTGGTAACTTCCTTCACTTGTTCTCACAGCCTGGAGCCCCCATCACCCTGGGGCTCCCCGACCCCTTCACCCCCCACCCCATAACCCTCCCCCCCCCCCTCCTACCCCTCACCCTTTTCGTTGGTGGTTTATTTCCACAGGATCGCCAAACAAACCCGGGTTGCAACACTGCATTTAGCGAGGTTTGTTATTAGCGTGGAGGGGGGAAGGGGAGTGGGGGGGAGGGGGAGAGGGAGAGGGGGTGAGGTGAGGTGGTGGTTGGAGAGAAGGCAGAGAGGGGGACAGAGAAAAGTGATACTGCAAAGAAGCAAAGGGGAAATAAATGATGGGTGAGGGAGTGTTGAGGCGTTCGGGGGAAAGAGGGGGTGGAGAGAAAGGGGAAGGGAAAAAGCCGACAGAGAGAGGGTTGAAGGGCCGACAGAGAGGGGGTTGAAGCGCCGACCGAGGGGAGGGGGGGGGGTTGAAGGGCCGACAGAGAAGGGGTTGAAGGGCCGACTCAGTGCTAGGTGAACAGGTCTCCGGTGAACAAGACTCAGGCATTACAGAGAGGCACAAAAGGTCTTTATCAGACCTCATCTTAGATTATTACATAAACAATTACATCTATCCTTCACACCTTATAGTTACAATGTCAGCTAGTTACAGAGAAAGTGCTATTTCTAGAGCTATATATTTACAGTAAGTCATTATACATTAATGGTAGGTCATGGAGATATTACAGAGTCATAGGGGAGCTTCTGTTTATTATTAGTCTTCACAATACACTACTTGTTTCTTAATCTCATATGTCGTTTATCTACTGGAAGCGAAATATGAATACAGCGCAAAGATTTCAGGTAATTAATTAATAAGTTAATTGTAAGTTAAAATTAATTGTAAGGGGACTTATTTAAAAAATAGAATAGGTTCGGATAGGTTCAATGCAGACAACACGCATCTATCTATCTTTCGGTCCCCGTGGCGTAGTAGTAAGACGCTCGCCTGGGGTTTCGCGAGCGCTTTGTCCTGGGTTCGTATAATGGCCGGGAAGGATTTACTAGGCGTCAATCCTTAACTGTAGCCTCTTTTTAGCCCAACAGTAAAATGGGTACCTGGTTGTTAAACGATTTGGCGGGTCGTATTCCGAATTAATGACTTGCCCGAAACGCTATGCGTGCTAGTGGCTCTACAAGAATGTTATAACTCTTGTATATATAAATAAAAAATAAATAAATAATTAAATCTACCTCTTTCCCCAGCGCTCTCCCTCCATCTCCTCTAATGCCTTTGTTTACACTCTCCGTTTTCTATTGTTTTGGCGCGCCAGGTTGGTCCCGCCCCTTCCCGCCCTAACGAGCCCGGGTAACCATTAGAGTGAACCAGCCCGCCACCCCCACACACAGTTTTCCTGGGGCGCCAAAATTACCTCCTCCATTACACCCTCTTGATGAGCTTCTTGCCTCCAAAAAGTATATATTTATACATATTGGTGAGTATCTTTTTGTACTTTGTGCTGGGAGGGATATGTCCGAAGTTATATTTTGCTAGATCATTTATGGAGGCGTTGAGGGGGGAAGGGGGAGGGATGGTTGAGGGTAGTTATCATGGATGAGAGGCGTGATGTCTGGTCCGTCCTGGTCCTCTATGTCCTGAGGGTGGTTGAAGGTCCTTAAAGGTATGTGGTGGTGTAGATCAGTGGTCCGCAGACCCTTGTCCCTGGTACACTTCAAGTGTATTTGGCTGGGACACGAAGGTCCCCCTAGTTAACGACTGACCTTTCCCAGGATGCAAGCCACAACAGTTGCCTGACTCCCTGGCTACCTTTTAACCGCTATTTTTTTTTTATTCCTGCGCGGGGCGTGAACCTCTGGCTGGCTCACGTGTGTTGCTTGTTTCTCAATTCTGTTGACACTGGAAGGTGATACACCATCAGGTGCAAGAAAACTTTTATTTAAAAAAATACAATATAAATCACATATACATAAGTTTTACAAGGCAATTATACATTACAATTTGAACCACCGGGGAGTACACTTGTACTTACCTAGTTTTACTCACCTAGTTGTACTTGCGGATGATCAGCTCTGGCTCTTTGGTCCCGCCTCTCAACTGTCAATCAACTGGTGTGCAGATTCCTGAGGCTATTGGGCTCTATCATATCTACAATTGAAAATGTGTATGGAGTCAGCCTCCACCATATCACTGCCTAATACATTCCACCTGTTAATGGCTCATTTGGGTACTCAGTTTCCACCTATGTTAAACAGTTTATCTACCCTGTCAATTCCTTATTAATCGAAGCGTTAGTAACAAGACACCTGGTGTTGTTCTTCAGCTATATCTTGCTCTGGTTAGGCCCCATTTAGATTATACAGTTCAGTTTTGGTCGCCGTGCTATGGAATGGATATAAATTCACTTGAACGTGTCCAGAGTAGGTTGACAAAATTAATCCCCAAAATTAGAAACCTGTCATATGAAGAGAGATTAACAAAGCTTAAATTGCGTTCACTGGAAAGGCGAAGAGTTAGGGGTGACATGATAGAAGTTTACAAGTGGATAAATGTATATAACAAAGGGGATATTAATAGGGTATTAAAAGTATCACGCAAGACAGAACACGAAAGAATAGGTATAAGTTGGATAAGTTTAGATTTAAGAAGACCTGGGAAAATACGAGTTCGGTAACAGGGTTGTTGATTTGTGGAACTAATTACCGCAACGTGGTGGAGGTGGGGTCCCTTGATTGTTTCAAGCGTGGGTTGCACATGTATATGAGTGGGATTGGGTGGTTATAAATAAGAGCTTCATCGTATGGGCCAATAGGCCTTCTGCTGTTACCTTTATTCTTATGTTCTTATGTTTTCTGAGAATTTTGTAAGTATTGATCATGCCTCCCCTAACTTTCTGTCTTCCAGTGCCGTGAGGTTCAGTTACAATAGTCTTTCCTTATAGCTCATTCTTCTCAGCTCGGGGACTAGCCTGGTGGCATACTTCTGAACCTTCTCTAACTTCGTTTTGTGTTTCACTTGTTGTGGACTCCAGGCTGGAGCCGCATATTCCAGTATTTGTCTGACATATGAGGTATACGAGGTTCTGAATGATTCTTTACACAAGTTTCTGAAGGTAGTTCTTATATTTACCAACCTTGCATACGACGCTAATGTTATCCTTTCGATGTGGGCTTCAGGGGACAGGTCTGGTGTGATATCAACTACCAAAACTTTCTTCCTGACTCCTGAAGGATTTCCTCTCCCAGCTGGTGCCTTGTGTTTAGCCTCCTGCTCCCTACGCCTATCTTGATCACCTTGCTCGAGTTAAACTCTAGTAGCCATTTGTCGGACCATTCCTCCAGTCTGTCCAGGTTATCGTGTAGGCTCTTGCTGTCCTCCTCTGTCTTATATGTCAGCATAACTTGTGTCACACACACAGGAACCAGCAGCTCAACAGCAGTCCTTGGCCAGCACTGTTCAGGGTCTCCAGGCAGCTCGGCCTCCTAAGGTTTCCCGACTTCAAGAAACTGTCGTAATAAAGTGCCCTTAACCTAACCTACCAGAGGACCCAAAACAGAAAACGGAGCAGTACGTCAATTTCGCGAGCCGCTGCCATTTTCTAGTACGACAATTTTTGGCTTTAGGTAAAGTGTACGTCAAAATGCGACGTTCTGTTAGGAGGAGGAGGACGGGAGGCAGCCTTAAAGGCTTCTAGGGAAGTGACCTGCTCTGTGGGGGGCCCATGTGTAGGGAGGATGCTTGGGTGTCTCCGATGGTGAGATTATCCTGATAATTATAGTGGTGGTGATGGTGATAAGGGAGGTGATGGTGGTGGTGGTGATGTTATAGTGATGGTCATCATAACAATGGTGATGATTCTAGCGGTGACGGGTAAGTGGCAGAATGCAACGACGACAGCTTCAGTAGCTATAATGTCCGCCTTATGATGACAGTTGGTGGTGATGGTGACAGTTGATGGTGGCGGCGGTGGTGACGTCACACCATGATACAAAACACACGTGCCTCGTCTCTCTCACTGTTTTTTTTCCTCCTCTCCTGTTTGGTCTCCTCCCTTTTTTCTAACGCTGCATTTTTTTCTCCCTCACACTGTACGTGTAATTGTTGATCCTGATTGTTGTGGACTTAACTGTGTTGATTGTTTACACAATTTATTGTTTTGAGATAAATGGGGAGTCCAGGCTCAGTCCTGGGGCCCTAGCCCACCCTGGGGAGAGTGCCAGTAGCCCACCCTAGGGAGGGTGCCAGTAGCCCACCCTAGGGAGGGTGCCAGTAGCCCACCCTAGGGAGGGTGCCAGTAGCCCACCCTGGGGAGGGTGCCAGTAGCCCACCCTGGGGAGGGTGCCAGTAGCCCACCCTAGGGAGGGTGCCAGTAGCCCACCCTGGGGAGGGTGCCAGTAGCCCACCCTAGGGAGGGTGCCAGTAGCCCACTCTGGGGAGGGTACCAGTAGCCCACCCTAGGGAGGGTGCCAGTAGCCCACCCTGGGGAGGGTGCCAGTAGCCCACCCTGGGGAGAGTGCCAGTAAGTAGCCCACTCTGGGGAGGGTACCAGTAGCCCACTCTGGGGAGGGTGCCAGTAGCCCACCCTGGGGGAGGGTGCCAGTAACCCACCCTGGGGAGGGTGTGGATGAGGGAAGTGCCTTGATGGATGCTGCATCAGGATCGACCAACCTGTAGTGGGTGGCCCTACCCGACCTGCACCAACCTGTAGTGGGTGGCCCTACTCGACCTGCACCAGCCTGTAGTGGGTGGCCCTACCCGACCTGCACCAACCTGTAGTGGGTGGCCCTACCCGACCTGCACCAACCTGTAGTGGGTGGCCCTACCCGACCTGCACCAACCTGTAGTGGGTGGCCCTACTCGACCTGCACCAACCTGTAGTGGGTGGCCCTACCCGACCTGCACCAGCCTGTAGTGGGTGGCCCTACCCGACCTGCACCAACCTGTAGTGGGTGGCCCTACCCGACCTGCACCAGCCTGTAGTGGGTAATAGAACTTCAAGACAAGAGGAGAGAGAGGGAGGGAACTTCAGGACAAGAGGAGAGAGAGGGAGGGAACTTCAGGACAAGGGAAGAGAGAGGGAGGGAACTTCAGGACAAGGGAAGAGAGAGGGAGGGAACTTCAGGACAAGGGGAGGGAGAGAGGGAATTGAGGGGTCAGGGGAGGCGAGACTGCAGTTGCACTTAGTAGTTGCAGGGGTCGTGTTGCAGTGGTGTAGCGCCCCATGTCAAGACTGTTCCTTTGCCTCTAATTGCCTCCTGGGTGGCCCTACCCGGTATATTAAAGAGGAGCTGGCATGCACAGAGCTCCTAAACTCAGCCAATGAGGTGGTAGAGGTATTTGAAATCAAGGTAGAAAATATAAATCCAATTATTATTCTAATATACAAACCGCCAGATGCAACAGTTGACGAATTTACTGAGTAGATACGCAAAATAGAGAATATCCTTAATAACCTAGCAAACCCAGTACCAGATATTATCTTCCTGGGAGACTTCAATCTACTCAGTTTAAAAACAATAACATTATAGCAGGAAATCAACCTGGAAATACCTAACCACATGTCAGTGAACTACTGAGATTCTGTGACAAATTCTCGCTCAATGGGAAAATGTTCTAAGTAATAAAAATCCTACACAAGGAATAGAAAAACTGACTTCTGAAGCCTATGAAGTCTGTCTGAAACATGTTCCTTTGAGGAAAATCATAAAGAGGTCAAACGTAGAAAGAGAACGCGGACGACACTACAAAATATGAAAAAAATAACGGAAATGCCTAAGCAGACACGACTTTCCATACAAAGAAGGAAATATTTAAACAGGGAGACTGAAGAAATCGAACAGAGACTGAAGCATTCCTATTAGATTGAAGAAAGGCAACTAGAACAGAAAGCAATTCAAGAAATAAAGAATTTTTTTTCACATATGCGAAATCATAACTAAAAACCACTGCCAGTATTGGACTTATTCGTATTAGTGAAGGCTCATACACTGAAGATGACAAAGAAATCAGTGAAATCCTAAAAAAGTAATATGAGGACATATTTAGCACTCCAATAAACAGCATGAAAGTGGAAGATCCGGACAACTTCTTTATGAGTGATATCCAAACCCCTGTAAATATAACTGATATAAACACGAGCGTGGCAGATTTTGAAAGGGAAAGTGACAAGCCCATGAACTCAGCCCCGGGTCCAGACTCATGGAATTCAATATTTATAAATAAATGCAAAAGTGCCAGTAGTACAGGCACTCAGTATAGTGTGGAGGAAGAGCTTGGGCACGGAAGAGATACCAGATGAGCTTAAAGCAGCAGACATTGCCCCTCTACACAAGAGAAGAAGCAAGGCAATGACAAAGAATTATAAACCAGTTGCACTAACGTCCCATATTGTTAGTACTCAAATTGTACGACGGTTGGGATATAGCCAGTCATAGTCGACTAAGCCTCTGACGTCATTCCCCACAGGGAGCTGGTACTAGCCGTTCTGGTGACGAATCAGAATTCACACAGACCAGAGTTAGGTAAGCCCTCGGCAGGCCAGATAAACAACTTGTCACCTTACTCAGTAAACTGCTGAAGTGATCAACCGTGTATTCTCTACTATCCAGCAAGAACCACATACATAAAGAAGGTAACTAATAATATAATACAAGTATTTGAGAATGATCAGGAGTCAGGTCATCAGTTTCAGGAGCCAATGACCTCCACAACTCAGGCCAACATGGATTTAGAGCGGGAAGTTCATGCCTCTTACAGCTACTTAATCACTTGAGCATTAGAAGAAAAACAGAATGCAGATGTGGTATACACGGACTTTGCAAAGGCATTCGATACATGTGACCATGGAGTGATAGCACACAAAATGAGGTCAATGGGAATAACTGGTAAAGTAGGACACTGGATACTCAGTTTTCTGTCGAAGAGAACACAGAGTAACAGTCAACCATATAAAATCGAGTCCAAGCGCAGTTAAAAGCTCTGTACCTCAGTGTACAAGCCTTGCGCCACTGCTTTTCCTTATTCTCATATCAGATATAGACAAAAAATAGCTTCGTATCATCCTTTGCAGATGACACAAAAATCAGCATGAAAAATTACCTCAGCTGAAGACAATGAAAAATTACAAGCAGATATTAACAAAGTTTTCGAATGAGCAGCAGAAAATAACATGATGTTTAACACTGATAAATTCCAGGCACTCAGGTACGGTAAAAATGAGAACCTTAAACATAATACAGAGAAAACTAGAGTGTTTTCTAAAAGAAGTGCCGGACTAACAGGGCTGTGGGTATGTGGGCCTGCGGGCCGCTCCAAGCAACAGCATGTTGGATAAGCTCTCACAATTCAAGCCTCAGGCCGGGCTTGGGGAGTAGAATAACTCCCAGAACCCCATCAAGTAGGTACCCGACCTGCACCAGCTTATAGGGGTGGCCCTACCCGACCTGCACCAGCTTATAGGGGTGGCTCTACCCGACCTGCACCTACCTGACCTGCACCAGCCTGTAGTGGGTAGCTCTACTTGACCTGCACCATATTCAACACCACCAGTATTAGCACGTGGTAGTGTTTACCCTACGATCAGCTGTTATTCAGTGTTAGCACGTGGCAGTGTTTACCCTACGATCAGCTGGTATTGTGTTTTCATCCTCACATTAATTTAGCGTCACACAATCACTGTATTTTCATATGTAACAGATGGTACATGTCGTCACTTGTCGTCTGTGGCTGAAGAAGTACTGCTGAAAGCTCTCCTCCCTTCCATCAGGTCCCGGGCCTTCTGGCGTAGCTGCTTCAGGGCATTTAGTTCACCTTCGTCACCCGGGGCAGAGTGGGGTTGTTCGTGCCCGGGTGCCCGGAGGGACGGCACTAGTTGCTCCCAACAGGGTCTGTTGTCGTGACACAGCTAACATAGTAGCCTGTTTCTCAGGACCAGAAGCAGCGCTCACGGCCAGGGGCCAGATTCACGAAGCAGTTACGCAAGCACTTACGAACCTGCACATCTGTACATTAAACAGTTAATGAGCTCCGAAGCACCAGGAGGCTGTTTATAACAATAACAACAGTTGATTGGGAAGTTTTCATGCTTGTAAACTGTTTATTAAATGTAACCAAAGCTGTCAAAGATTGAGGAAAGACGTACACGTTCGTAAGTACTTGCGTAACTGCTTCGTGTATCTGGCCCCAGGTCCGTTGCAGTGGCGGGTGGCAAAGGCAAGGTGACAGAACGAGCAAATGTGTGTCCTGCCAATAACCGCGACTGTAGCACCGCTGTGCGCCAGGCTCTCATGCTGCTGCAACTGCCGACTCTGCCAACCGCACCTGTGTGTGTGTGATGACAAGTAATGTCTTGCAAGCAGTTCTGTTAAAACTTTTTTGCCTCCAGTGTTGGCAAATAACTCTGTCTGCCGTGTTGACTTTACTGTATTTTCTTGTGGTTGAACTGTAGCAGAAGTTGTTCTGGTAACTCTACTCTGCCCAGCGTTTGGTTGTAGGGTCATCATCGATATCCACCAGACAGCTGCTCCCAGAGTGAGACTTTATGTAAGAAACGAATAGCAGTTATATCCTCGACAGGTGTCAGGTCGGGCCCCCTGCTACACCGGGCAGGTGTCAGGTCGGGGCCCCCCTGCTACACCGGGCAGGTGTCAGATCGGGCCCCCTGCTACACCGGGCAGGTGTCAGATCGGGCCCCCTGCTACACCGGGCAGGTGTCAGATCGGGCCCCCTGCTACACCGGGCAGGTGTCAGGATGGGCCCCCTGTTACACCGGGCAGGTGTCAGGTCGGGGCCCCCCTGCTACACCGGGCAGGTGTCAGATCGGGCCCCCTGCTACACCGGGCAGGTGTCAGGTCGGGCCCCCTGCTACACCGGGCAGGTGTCAGGATGGGCCCCCTGCTACACCGCGCAGGTGTCAGGATGGGCCCCCTGCTACACCGGGCAGGTGTCAGGTTGGGCCCCTGCTACACCGCGCAGGTGTCAGGATGGGCCCCCTGCTACACCGGGCAGGTGTCAGGTCGGGCCCCCTGCTACACCGGGCAGGTGTCAGGTCGGGCCCCCTGCTACACCGGGCAGGTGTCAGGTCGGCCCCCTGCTACACCGGGCAGGTGTCAGGTCGGGCCCCCTGCTACACCGGGCAGGTGTCAGGTTGGGCCCCTGCTACACCGGGCAGGTGTCAGGTCGGGCCCCTGCTACACCGGGCAGGTGTCAGGTCGGGCCCCTGCTACACCGGGCAGGTGTCAGGTCGGCCCCCTGCTACACCGGGCAGGTGTCAAGTCGGGCCCCTGCTACACCGCGCAGGTGTCAGGTCGGCCCCCTGCTACACCCCGCAGGTGTCAGGTCGGGCCCCTGCTACACCCCGCAGGTGTCAGGTCGGGCCCCTGCTACACCCCGCAGGTGTCAGGTCGGGCCCCTGCTACACCCCGCAGGTGTCAGGTCGGGCCCCTGCTACACCCCGCAGGTGTCAGGTCGGGCCCCTGCTACACCCCGCAGGTGTCAGGTCGGGCCCCTGCTACACCCCGCAGGTGTCAGGTCGGGCCCCTGCTACACCCCGCAGGTGTCAGGTCGGGCCCCTGCTACACCCCGCAGGTGTCAGGTCGGGCCCCTGCTACACCCCGCAGGTGTCGGGTCGGACAGATGGTGTGGTGGTACCAGTCCACAGATGGTGTGGTGCGGGTAATATTGAGTACCAGAGGTTACTCAATATTAACATCATTTCTCGCTCACCCTTAAGGGTATACAGCACCTCTGAGCCCGTCTGGGTAAATGCATTGTGCCTGGGAGTGACAGGTGCTTGGTGACCAAGACAGTGCCTGGTAGACTATACTTGGTGACCAAGACAGTGCCTGGTAGACTATACTTGGTGACCAAGACAGTGCCTGGTAGACTATACTTGGTGACCAAGACAGTGCCTGGTAGACTATACTTGGTGACCAAGACAGTGCCTGGTAGACTATACTTGGTGACCAAGACAGTGCCTGGTAGACAATACCTGGTGACCAAGACAGTGCCTGGTAGACTATACTTGGTGACCAAGACAGTGCCTGGTGCCTGGGAGTACCAGGTTGATACCTGGTACCTGGTTGATGGGCTTCTGGGAGTTCTTCTACTCCCCAAGCCCGGCCCGGGGCCAGACTTGACTTGTGAGAGTTTGGTCCACCAGTCTGTTGCTTGGAGCGGCCCGCAGGCCCACATACCCACCACAGCCCGGTTGGTCCGGCACTCCTTGAAGGAAACAATCTAGTTTCCTCTTGAAGATGTCCACGGTTGTTCCTGTAATATTTCTGATGCTCTCTGGGAGGACGTTGAACAACCGTGGACCTCTGATGTTTATACAGTGTTCTCTGATTGTGCCTATGGCACCTCTGCTCTTCACTGGTTCTATTCTGCATTTTCTTCCATATCGTTCACTCCAGTACGTTGTTATTTTACTGTGTAGATTTGGGACCTGTCCCTCCAGTATTTTCCATGTGTATATTATTTGGTATCTCTCTCGTCTCCTTTCTAGTGAGTAGTACATTTGGAGAGCTTTGAGACGATCTCAATAATTTAGGTGCTTTATCGCGTCTATGCGTGCCGTATATGTTCTCTGTATTCCCTCAATTTCAGCAATCTCTCCTGCTCTGAAGGGAGAAGTGAGTACTGAGCAGTACTCAAGACGGGACAACACAAGTGATTTGAAGAGTACAACCATTGTGATGGGATCTCTGGACCTGAAGGTTCTCGTAATCCATCCCATCATTTTTTCTGGCTGACGCAATATTGGCTTGGTTATGCTCCCTAAACGTTAGGTCGTCGGACATCAATATTCCCAAATCCTTGACATGCTGTTTTCCTTCTATGGGCAGTTTCGATTGTGTTTTGTACCCTGTATTATGTTTAAGATCCTCATTTTTGCCGTAACTGGTGTTTGGTGACCATGACAGTGCCTGGTGCCTGGGAGAGCACATAGGGTTGTCATCAAGCGTTTCTCCTGTGTGACTTCTTTAATGCCCGGACCTCACCCCCCCCCCCCCAACACGTCTATGTTATGAACCCACAAGCTGCTGGGGAGGGGGGGGGAGAGGGGGAGAGGGGGGAAGGGAGAGCTGGAGAGGGAGAGGAGAGAATGTCTGATGGGAGGGAGGAGGAACAGGATATATACAGGAAAGGAAGTAAATTAAGAGATAGAGGGTCGTGTGGGACAGACAGAGAGAGAGAGGAGAGGAGAGGGAGAGGAGAGGGGAGAGGAGAGGGGAGCACCAACCCTCAGTGAGGTGGGTGAGACGGAGGGTTCATGGCCGAGTCTGGCAACGTTGTTCTCATTATGAACCAACAAGACTTGGTGACACCCTCGATGTTTTATGTGGCATCACTGCAGCACACTCTTATATACATGGCAACACTGTCAAGGCTCTTGTTAGCACCGTATTTTTTTTTTTTTTATGACTTTAGTGCAGCTTTTGTGTTTCTTTGGTGCAGCTTTTGGGGCCTTCTGTTGTGCAACGTTGCCACGCTTCCTGAGGTGTTCTTCAGACCAGGGCTGTTCCATGGTCACCTGACCACGACCTACCATGTGGTGATTCCGAGGATTAACATCCCCGCGGCCCGATCTCTGTCCTGGTCTCCTGGTTGGTGGACGCGGCTGCTCGCAGCCTGACGTATGAGTCACAGCCTGGTTGATCAGGTATTCTTTGGAGGTGCTTAACCAGTTCTCTCTTGAACACTGTGAGGGGTCGGCCAGTTATGCCCCTTATGTGTAGTGGAAGCGTGTTGAACAGTCTCGTGCCTCTGATGTTGATAGAGTTCTCTCTCAGAGTACCTGCTGCACCTCTGCTCTTCAACGGGGGTATTCTGCACATCCTGCCATGCCTTCTGGTCTCATGTGATGTTATTTCTGTGTGCAGGTTTGGGACCAGCCCCTCTACTATTTTCCACGTGTAAATTATTATGTATCTCTCCCGCCTGCGCTCAAGAGAAAATTATCCCTTGGTCACATTACTAGAAACGCCTTCTGACTATGGCTGTTCCATGATCACCTCCAGACCCTGTGGTCATGCAACCCGTTCTCGCACTTTCGTATAGTCAATATTGACTTATTAAATACGTGCATAGGTGACATACTAAACATACTAGTTTACCTTGAAAAGCTTCATAGAAAACACCGACCTTACCTAACCTTCTTAGTATGTTAAGATAAGCATCTTATTGCTTCGTAATTGCAATTATTACTTAACCTAATATTGGTATAGGTTAAGTAATAATTGTAATTACGCAGCAATAAGATGCTTATCTTAACATACTAGGAAGGTTAGGTAAGGTCGGTGTTTTCTGTGAAGCTTTTCAAGGTAAACTAGTAGGTTTAGTATGTCACCTGTGCACGTATTTAATAAGTCAATATTGACTGTAAGAAAGTGCGAGAACGGGTTGGGTCATGACTCCTGACCCCGGTGAACCAAGTTATCATACTTTGACAATTAACTAATACAATAATTGTATTTTAGCAATTAACTCATTCCACACACAAGTCATTAAATCGACTTACTAGGATGATTTAAGTGGCGCGGCGGGCCCCCTTGATCGTCCCACTTGGGGGCCCATGATATCAGACGCCGGGGGGGGGGGGGTAGGGAGGGAGAAGTATGAATTCAACTCTCTCATTAAGAGGATTAAGACGCCTGGCTGGAGGATCTAAGAGGCTTCCCGCGTCACATAAGGTTTCAGCAGTGAGATAAAAACAGTCGCGGATGTCAAGTTGCTAACTTGATAGGCAGTCCAAGGGTTAGGCCCTGGTAAAGCATTGACGGAACCTGTACATCTCTCTCTTCAATTATGGGCATCGAAACTTAACAATACAAAGTTATTATTAACGTAAACAACCTCGAAGCGTATAAACTGGTTAATATGTGTCAAGCAAGCCACCATGATTGATGGAAGATGTACAGGTTTCGTAAGAGCTTGAGGGCGGCTCCTGGCGTCATCCCAAGGCCAGCACACACACACATCAAGAAATGCAATCTGTTCCTCAGGTGAGATGAATAAATAGTTGGAGACCAACAGAAACCCAACTAAAGACCAGCTAAAGACCATTTAAGGACCAACTAAAAACTAAATAAAAGTCAACCAAAACCCAGGTAAAGACCCACTAAAGACCAATTGAAAACTAAAAACTAACTAGAGACTAACTTAGACCTACTAAACCTAACCTTACTAGACCTAACTACAGACCTATTAAAGACCAATTAATAAAACGAATTAAAATCCAACTAGAGACCAATTAAAGACCAACTAGAGACTAAAGATCAACCAACTAGAGACCTAACTGAAGAGCTAGTAAAGACCAACTAGAGACCAACTAAAGGTCAACTAGAGACCAACTAAAACGAACTAGAGACCACCAACTAATGACCACCTAGAGACCAAGTAGAGACCACCTAGAGACCAAGTAGAGACCACCTAGAGACCAAGTAGAGACCACCTAGAGACCAAGTAGAGATCAACTAGAGACCAACTAGAGACCATCTAGAGACCAACTACAGACCAACTACAGACCACCTAGAGACCAACTACAGACCACCTAGAGACCAACTAGAGACCAACTAGAGACCACCTAGAGATCACCTAGAGACCAACTAGAGACCACCTTGAGACCAACTAGAGACCAACTAGAGACCAACTAGAAACCACCTAGAGACCAATTAGAGACCAACTAAGACCAACTAGAGACCACCTAGAGACCAACTAGAGACCACCTAGAGACCAACTAGAGATTAACTAGAGGTTAACTAAAGACCAACTAGAGACCAACTAAACACCAACTAAAGACCAACTAAAGACCAACAAAGACCAACTAAGATCAACTACAGACCAACTACAGACCAACTAGAGACCAACTAGAGACCAACTAGAGACCAACTAGAGACCAACTGGAGACCACATTGAGACCAACTAGAGACCAACTGGAGACCACATTGAGACCAACTAGAGACCAACTAGAGACCACCTAGAGACCAACTAGAGACCACCTAGAGACCAACTAGAGACCAACTAGAGACCACCTAGAGACCAACTAGAGACCAACTAGAGACCACCTAGAGACCAATTAGAGACCACCTAGAGACCAACTAGAGATCAACTAGAGACCAACTAGAGACCAACTAGAGACCACCTAGAGACCACCTAGAGACCAACTAATGACCACCTAGAGACCAACTAGAGAGCACCTGGAGACCAACTAAAGACCAACTAGAGACCAACTAGAGACCAACTAGAGACCACCTAGAGACCAACTAGAGACCATCTAGAGACCACCTAGAGACCAACTAGAGACCAACTAGAGACCAACTAGAGAGCACCTGGAGACCAACTAAAGACCAACTAGAGACCAACTAGAGACCAACTAGAGCAGTAATCAAAGGCACTAACTTGAGCACCACGGTACAAAACACTGCCTAACCAATCAGTGCCTCGGACCACCACATTAGTGTCACCAGAGTGACGCCTCTGAGTGATAACTCCTACTGATGGCCCCCAGGGGACATGAGCGCCTCTCAAGTGCCACCTAGGACACACGGGCAGCCCTCAAGTGCCACCTAGGACACACGGGCAGCCCTCAAGTGGCACCCAGAGGACAGGTTGGGGGCTCTCAAGCGGCACTCAGAGGTCACTGTCGGCCCTCAAGCGGCACCCAGAGGTCACTGTCGGCCCTCAAGCGGCACTCCGAGGTCACTGTCGTGACCAAGTGCCACCCAGGGGACACAGATGGTCCTTAAGTGTCACCCAGGGGACACAGGTGGCCCACAAGTGTCACCCAGGGAACACAGGTGGTTCTTAAGGGTCACCCAGGAGACACAGGTGGCTCTTAAGTGTCACCCAGGGGACACAGGTGTCCCTCAAATGTCACCCAGGGGACACAGATGGCCCTCAATTGTCACCTAGGGGACACAGGTGGCCCTCAATTGTCACCTAGGGGACACAGGTGGCCCTCAAGTGTCTCCCAGGGGACACAGCTGGCCCTCAATTGTCACCTAGGGGACACAGGTGGCCCTCAATTGTCACCTAGGGGACACAGGTGTCCCTCAAATGTCACCCAGGGGACACAGATGGCCCTCAATTGTCACCTAGGGGACACAGGTGGCCCTCAATTGTCACCTAGGGGACACAGGTGGCCCTCAAGTGTCTCCCAGGGGACACAGGTGGCCCTCAATTGTCACCTAGGGGACACAGGTGGCCCTCAATTGTCACCTAGGGGACACAGGTGGCCCTCAAGTGTCTCCCAGGGGACACAGGTGGCCCACAAGTGTCACCCAGGGAACACAGGTGGCTCTTAAGTGTCACCTAGGAGACACAGGTGTCCCTCAAATGTCACCCAGGGGACACAGATGGCCTTCAAGTGTCACCCAGGAGACACTAGATTACCAGAGGTGCCAACATGGCATCAGCTCGTTCTCTCCATCACCACTACGTACAAAATGCGTCGGTTTGGCCCAACCATAGGCGTCAAACTCTAGGTGTCCCGCCTACCCTTCAGCACCCGTTGGGTCGATAGCCTGGGGTAAAGTAGTAGGCTCGGTAGAACAGGTTGATCTGTAGCGCAGTGGTCGTCGCAGTCGACTCGCAACCGAATGGTCCTGGGGGGTTCAGTACCCGCGGCAGGACGAGACTGCTATCTTGTTCCCTACACTCACTCCCAGTGTCGCACCCTACACCCCACACCACCATCACCACCACCACCACCACCACCACCACCACCACCACCACCACCACCACTCCTCCCTACACCCCACATCACCACCATCACCACCACCACTCCTGGCATTAAACGCACATAGTAGTGACACCCAGAAAATAGTCAGTGATATACGAATGAATATTTTAGCTGCTAAAGAAAACAGATTGGAAATTAAATTCCTATGGATACCATCACATGTTGGCATCTCAAGGCATGACACTGTTAAAATGCTTGCAAAGACAGCCTGTAGAAAACCAGTGGTAGAAATTGATATGGGTGTTTCATTGGCAGTGACAAAGAGAATACTTAAATATCTAATGAAAATCTCACTGACTTGAAAGACCTGAAAGTTGTAGCATTAAATATTATGATAAATATCGTGAGGAGACATCCACATATGGAACTAATACCTGCTTGATGGGGTTCTGGGAGTTGTTCTACTCCCCAAGCTCGGCCCGAGGCCAGGCTTGACTTGTGAGAGTTTGGTCCACCGGACTGTTGCTTCGAGCGGCCCGCAGGCCCACGTACCCTTTGTAAAAGAGAAAACATGCACTCTCTTGAACATTATATTGTAGAATGTCCCATATTGAGTGAATTTTGCTCTCCTGGCCTGAGGTATGTTGAACTCTGTAAACACAATATGAATACTGGATCACTTGATGATATTTTGGACTTATACCCAAGATTTGCTATGTAATACATCTGTTATACAATGTATGTGATGTAACTATATAACCTGAGCTTGTAAAAGTATCTTAATCACCTTCAGTGGTTAACTGCTAAATAACACACTAGTTTTTATATCAGCTATCTTACCCTGTTAGAGTAGGAGAGACATAAATGTATGTATAAGTATATAAATATGCATGTATGTGTATACAGGATATGTGGAAGCTAGTTTTTGTGCCCTCTGTAGTGCTTTTGCGCTACCGCTCACAGGATGAGTATGGGAGGCACAATAAACTAGCCGCCTTCGGCGGCAACAATAAAAAAATAAATAGTCAGAATTGTATTTCACCTTTGTAAATGCACATTAATGACACTATGCAGGCGATGAGTCACAATAACGTGGCTGAAGAATGTTGACCAGACCACACACTAGAAGGTGAAGGGACGACGACGTTTCGGTGTGTCGCTTAACGTCGTCGTCCCTTCACCTTCTAGTGTGTGGTCTGGCCAACTTAATGACACTATGTAAAATACGCATCGAACACTTTATGTAGGGCAGACGTAAATTTGTGTATATATGTATTTATGTATGTAGGTTAGTTTAGCATTTTAAAAGCACTACTATCACCTTCTGTGGTTGATTGTTCAATAAATGATACCTGCTTAATAGGTTCTGGAAGTTCTTTTACTCCCCAAGCCAGGCCTGAGGCCAGGCTTGGGGAGAGAAGTTGCTTGCTGGACATAACCCACAGGGACCAGGGAGGAGCAAGGCGTCACACCATAGTCTCTAGCCTCGTCAGGAGAGTGAAAGCACTCTTAAGTGCCATGTCATTAGCCAGAGTAGTGGTCAGATAATCACTCGCATCAACTGACAGCGACTGATAATTATATTTGTATATACTTAAAATGCGAAAACCATCAGATGGCATCATCATTACTTGTCACCAGGTTGCTATGTCTCATCAGCTGAGAAGCTAACTCAAGAATAATTAGTCAATAAGAGCTCCTGGATCATTAATCACACTCCAGGCAAGTGGGTGGGTCTTAACTGCCCTCATAACTAGCCAATTGCATTCAAACTGCACATAAATACATTTTCCGAGCATCGCAATGCGTCCGCTCATGCAGGCGCCAGAAGTATCGCACGTCCGGGGAAGTCATCGCGCACCAGCCACCCTCCAGCTATGAATGGCATACCGCTCATATATAACTTAATGAAAAAATCAAAACAAAAGAATATACAAAAAAACACGGGACGAGGAGAGTCAAGCGTGTGTGTGTGTGTGTGTGTGTGTGTGTGTGTGTGTGTGTGTGTGTGTGTGTGTGTGTGTGTGTGAGTGAGTGTGAGTGTGAGTGTGTGTGTCCCCGCAAGTTTTTATAAGGCAGTGAGTGTGTTTACATGTGCGCGCGTGGCTTTATTTATGAGTCAATACGCGGGGGGGGGGCAGCCCGGGGCCTCCTGTGCAATACTGGGCGTAACTGTGCAATTCTGGGCGTGACTGTGCAATACTGGGCGTGACTGTGCAATACTGGGCGTGACTGTGCAATACTGGGCGTAACTGTGCAACACACTGGACGTGACTGTAATTCTGGGCGTGACTGTGCAATACTGGGCGTGACTGTGCAATACTGGGCGTGACTGTGCAACACTGAGCGTGACTGTGCAATACTGGGCAAGACTGTGCACGTCATCCACTTGTGCTCAGTCACGCGTGTAATGTGTGTGTGGTAATCTATATGGATGGTATGGACATCAGAGAATATCATGAACATCGAAGAACATCGTATGAACATCAGAGAACACTATATGAACATCAGAGAACATTATATGAACATCAGAGAACATTATATGGACAACAGCGAACACTATATGGACATCAGAGAATACCGTATGCACATCAGAGAACACTATATGAACAACAGAGAACACTATGAGCATCAGGGAACATTATATGAACATCTGAGAACACTATATGAACTTCAGAAAATACCGTATGGACATCAGGGAACACTACATGAACAGCATAGAACACTATATGAACATCAGAGAACAATATATGAACAACAAAGAACTCTGAACATCAGACCATCATGATGGTGGTGTCCATGGTCACCAGTATTGACCCTGGTCACCAGTATTGACCCTGGTCACCAGTATTGACCCTGGTCACCAGTATTGACCCTGGTCACCAGTATTGACCCTGGTCACCAGTATTGACCCTGGTCACCAGTATTGACCCTGGTTACAATGCTCTCCAATAAGCGAGGAACCAGCAAAATTTGAGATTACCAGTGGGGATGTAAGAAAGCTTTTGCTAGAGTTAGGTGTGACAAAGGCTTTAGGCCTGAATGGAATATCGCCATGGATACTAAAGGAAGGAGTAGAAGCACTGTGCCTGTCACTCTCCATGATGTATAACAAATCACTGGTAACAGGTGAACTGCCAGAAATTTGGAAGACGGCAAACGTAGTCCCGATATACAAGAAGGGGGATAGACAGGAGGCACTGAACTACAGGCCAGTGTCCCTAACGTGCATACCATGCAAGTTATTGGGGAAAATTGTGCAAAAATAGCTAGTGGAACATCTGGAGCGAAGGAACTTTGTGACATGACACCAACATGGTTTCAGGGATGGCAATTCATGCCTCACAGGATTAATTGAATTCTACGATCAGGCAACAAGAATCAGGCAGGAAAGAGAAGGGTGGGCAGACTGCATATTTTTGGATTGCCAGAAAGCCTTCGACTCAATACCACATCAGAGGCTTGTGCGAAAGCTGGAGATGCAGGCAGGAGTGAAAGGGAAGGTACTCCATTGGATTAGGGAGTACCTAAGTAACAGAAGACAGCGAGTCACTGTGAGGGGGGTGAGGTCTCAGACTGGCGAGACGTCACCAGTGGAGTCCCGCAGGGTTCAGTCCTTGGACCCATACTGTTTCTGATATAGGTAAATGATCTACCAGAGGGTACAGAATCATTCCTCTCATTGTTTGCTGATGATGCAAAAATTATGAGGAGGATTAAGACGAAGGAAGATAGTATGAGGCTACAAGATGACCTAGACAGACTGAATGAATGGTCCAACAAATGGCTACTAAAGTTCAACCCGAGTAAATGCAAGGTAATGAAACTAGGCAGTGGAAACAGGAGGCCAGATCCAGGATACAGAATGGGAGATGAAGTCCTTCATGAAACGGACAGAGATAAATATCTAGGAGTTGATATCACACCAAACCTGTCTCCTGAAGCCCACATCAAGAGAATATCATCTGCGGCGTATGCGAGGCTGGCTAACATCAGAACTGCCTTCAGGAACTTGTGTAAGGAATCATTCAGAACCTTGTACACCACATATGTAAGACCAATCCTAGAGTATGCGGCCCCAGCATGGAGCCCGTACCTTGTCAAGCACAAGGCGAAGCTGGAAAAAGTTCAGAGGTATGCCACTACGCTAGTCCTAGAACTTAGAGCCATGAGTTACGAGGAAAGGCTGCGTGAAATGTACCTCACGACACTGGAAGACAGAACAGTAAGGGGAGACATGATCACTACCTACAAAATTCTCAGAGGAATTGACAGGGTAGATAAAGTTAAACTGTTTAATACGGGTGGTACGCGAACAAGGAAACACAGGTGGAAACTGAGTACCCAAATGAACCACAGGGACGTTAGAAAGAACTTTTTCAGTGTCAGAGTAGTTAACAGATGGAATGCATTAGGCAGTGATGTGGTGGAGGCTGACTCCATACACAGTTTCAAATGTAGATATGATAGAGCCCAGTAGGCTCAGGAATCTATACACCAGTTTATTGACAGTTGACATGCGGGACCAAAGAGCCAGAGCTCAACCTCCGCAAGCACAAATAAGTAAGTATAAATAGGTGAGTACTGTGACAATATCACAGAAGCCTTAGAAGAAAAGCAAAATGCAGATGTTTTCTTAGAAGAAATGCAAAGGCATTCGACAAATGTGAAATGGAGTGATAACCCATAAAATGAGATCAATAGTAATAACGGGTAAAGTTGGGCGTTGGATTTTCAACTTTCTGTCAAACAGAATGTAGAGAGTAACAACCAATCAAATAAGATCAAGTCCAAGTGCAGTGAAAAGCTGTGTTCCTCAGGGCACCGTCCTTGCACCGCTGTTATTTATCATTCTTATCTCGGATATAAATAAAAATTCTAGTCACAGTTTCGTGTCATCATTTCCAGATAATACAAAAATTAGTATGAATTCTTTTTGTTTTGTAGAAGAAAAACTACAATACGATATAAATATTGTCTCCGATTGGGTAGTTGAAAATAACATGATGTTTAACGGTGATAAGTTCCAGGTACTGAGGTATGGATTAAACGAGGAACTTAAACGCGGAACAGGGAACAGGGCACAATCAGATCTACTCATAGAAGAAAAGCAACAAGTAACAAATTTGGGAATGATGATGTCAAAGGTGCCGCCCAGTTGGGTGGGTGAGGAGCAAGTAACGGTGTGACTCACCGTAGATGTAAAGTGCCTTGTATAGTGGCTGTTGTGAGCCTCTTGTTGAATTACCTGTGATACAAAAGATTATTGATGTGTGTATTTGTGTAGGTGATTAAATATGTATGTGTATGTATATATATGTACATGTATGTATGAGTATGTGTACATGTATATATAACATTAATAGATGTGTAACTAGCGTCAAAAAATTTTGTTTGCTTAGCTAAACGAACTAGAGGGTTCAGTTCCTGAACCGAGTATGTGCCTCTGTAATCCTTTACACCACCGCCCACGGGATAGGTATGAGGTGCATAATATACAAAGAAATTGACGAGCTGACATTTAAAGAACATAACCGAGCCAATATAGCGACGGGCAGGAAAAATGACAGGATAGATTATGAGAATCCTGCTCTCGTCTGTCTGCTCTCATCTAGACATCTTGTATTTAATATATTATACAGTACTGATCAGTACAGACAAGTGTTATGTCCTTATACTGCCTCTCTCCCTTGATGGTTACAGACTTACCTTCTTCGTTAACTGGGCGTAGTGCTTATTTAGGCAGCGATGGCAGCAGGAGGCGCCTCTCCAGGCAATTTATCGAGTACGAGGAGGCAGGGGAAGGCAGGGGAAGGCAGCAGCAGGAGGAGGGAGGGAATGGCAGTGGCAGTGGTGGTGGTGGCGTCATAAAGAATGAATCAGTGTAACTCCCAGATGGTTGAGCCATCACCATCCACCCCACACACACTGCTCTCTCTCTCTCTCTCTCTCTCTCTCTCTCTCTCTCTCTCTCTCTCTCTCTCTCTCTCTCTCTCTCTCTCTCTCTCTCTCTCTCTCTCTCTCGCTCTCTCTCTCTCTCTCTCTCTCTCTCTCTCTCTCTCTCTCTCGCTCTCTCTCTCTCTCTCGCTCTCTCTCTCTCTCTCGCTCTCTCTCTCTCTCTCGCGCTCTCTCTCGCTCTCTCGCTCTCTCGCTCTCTCTCTCGCTCTCTCGCTCTCTCTCTCGCTCTCTCTCTCGCTCTCTCTCTCTCTCTCTCTCTCTCTCTCTCTCTCTCTCTCTCTCTCTCTCTCTCTCTCTCTCTCTCTCTCTCTCTCTCTCTCTCTCTCTCTCTTTTGCAGTTGTGTGGGGTTGCCCGTGTTGGTGGCAGTGGTGGAGGGACTGTGAGTGTTGGGTGCCTGGCACTAGGAAGGTCTAGGGAGGAGGGAGGGTGCCTGGCACTAGGAAGGTCTAGGGAGGAGGGAGGGTGCCTGGCACTAGGAAGGTCTAGGGAGGAGGGAGGGTGCCTGGCACTAGGAAGGTCTAGGGAGGAGGGAGGGTGCCAAGGTCCAGAGGCACGTGCCCCCCCCCCCCCCCCCACACACACACACAGCTTGTGTCAATGCTCGGCTTGCTCCAGGTTTTTTCCTCAACATGAGAAGTTATGTTGTGTTTGCTTTCTTAAGTCTGTTTCTCTCCCTCTGTCTGTTCTCTCTCTCTCCCTCTCTCTCTCTCTCTCTCTCTCTCTCTCTCTCTCTCTCTCTCTCTCTCTCTCTCTCTCTCTCTCTCTCTCTCTCTCTCTCTCTCTCTCTCTCTCTCTCTCTCTCTCTCTCTCTCTTTTCCTCTATATCTGTCTGTTTTTACCTGTACCTAAAAGCTAAGCTCTGCTCCAACCCGTTCTGTCAAGTGTTCCAACGTCTCGAAACTGATTGTGCTCCATTGCCCGAACCTAACCTACCCAAGCACCCACTAATAAAAAACGGGACATCACGGCAGTGTTATGAGCCGCTGGGATTTTTACCACAATAGTTTTTTGGCCTCAGCGGGATTAATATGTCACAATGCGATATGCTACTCAAGGGGGGCGGGCAGGTATATCTGTTGACCGTATACCCTGGTGCTAGGAGTATACCCTGGTGCTAGGAGTATACCCTAGTGCTAGGAGTATACCATGGTGCTAGGAGTATACCCTGGTGCTAGGAGTATACCCTGGTGCTAGGAGTATACCCTGGTGCTAGGAGTATACCCTGGTGCTAGGAGTATACCTTGGTGCTTGTAGTATACCCTGGTGCTAGGAGTATACCCTGGTGCTAGGAGTATACCCTGGTGCTTGGAGTATACCCTGGTGCTAGGAGTATACTCCCCTGGTGCTAGGAGTATACCCTGGTGCTAGGTGTATACCTTGGTGCTTGGAGTATACCCTGGTGCTAGGAGTATACCCTGGTGCTAGGAGTATACCTTGGTGCTTGGAGTATACCCTGGTGCTAGGGGTATACCCTGGTGCTAGGAGTATACCTTGGTGCTTGGAGTATACCCTGGTGCTAGGAGTATACCTTGGTGCTTGGAGTATACCCTTTTGCTAGGAGTATACCCTGGTGCTTGGAGTATACCCTGGTGCTAGGAGTATACCCTGGTGCTAGGAGTATACCCTGGTGCTAGGAGCATACCCTGGTGCTAGGAGTATACCCTAGTGCTAGGAGTATACCATGGTGCTAGGAGTATACCCTGGTGCTAGGAGTATACCCTGGTGCTAGGAGTATACCTTGGTGCTTGGAGTGTACCCTGGTGCTAGGAGTATACCCTGGTGCTAGGAGTATACCCTAGTGCTAGGAGTATACCATGGTGCTAGGAGTATACCCTGGTGCTAGGAGTATACCCTGGTGCTAGGAGTATACCCTGGTGCTAATAGTATACCCCTGGTGCTAGGGGTATACCCTGGTGCTAGGAGTATACCTTGGTGCTTGGAGTATACCCTGGTGCTAGGAGTATACCTTGGTGCTTGGAGTATACCTTGGTGCTTGGAGTATACCTTGGTGCTTGGAGTATACCCTGGTGCTAGAAGTATACCCTGGTGCTAGGAGTATACCCCCTGATGCTAGGAGTATACCCTGGTGCTAGGAGTATACCCTGGTGCTAGGAGTATACCCTGGTGCTAGGAGTATACCATGGTGCTAGGAGTATACCCTGGTGCTAGGAGTATACCATGGTGCTAGGAGTATACCATGGTGCTAGGAGTATACCCTGGTGCTAGGAGTCTACCCCCAGTGCTAGGAGTATACCCCTGGTGCTAGGAGTATACCGTAGTGCTAGGAGTATACCCCTAGTGCTAGGAATATACCCTAGTGCTAGGAGTATACCCTGGTGCTAGGGTGTAAGGATAGAAGTATTGGAGAGCCTTCAGAGCAGCGCTGCACCCAGCACTGTGGACCACAACCTTGGTCTCTTGCACTGATTTCTTAAACACGTGTGAATGAGTTTGGGAGGACCCACACACACATAGGTGCTGCCTCGCACAAGCCAAGGTGCCGTCTACATGACCTTTATTCTTATGGGAACAATTCTGGATTTGTATTCAATCTCTTTCTTTATTTTGAACCCTAATACCGATCCTGTGGGGCGGTGATGTAAAGGGTTACAGAGGCACATACTGGGTTCAAGAACTGAACCCGCAACCCATCCTCCAAATTGACAGTACGGTTTAATACTAAGTGAAAATAAGTACAATTCCTGACTGTTAGGAATAGTACATAATTGCACTTGTGCTGTTACATTTACCTCCCCATTGTTGGAGGACGGTCTGCAACCCCATAGTTCGATTAGCTAAGCAAGTGACTGTCTTTTGAAGCTAGTTACACCGCACTAATGATCGTCTAGCCCTGACGATCATTGGTGCGGTGGTCACGGTACTGTGTACGTTTAGGGGTGATCCTGGACGGCATGGTTCGAATCCTGGCCGGGTCAATTAGAGTTCTTAGTTGTCTATGGCTTGCGTGTTTCTGCAGCTTTCTCATATATATATATATATATATATATATATATATATATATATATATATATATATATATATATATATATATATATATAATATATATATATATATAATATGACACTGTCATATATATACATATATATATGACAGTGTCAGACCACGGAGGAAGAACTGAAACAGGAATTTCCTTAAGTACCTTCGTATGTAATAATACATCTTCAGAAGGAATTACCCATATATAAATACAGAGAAGGGTGTCAAAGAGACATTATGTTGCATAAGGCAATATATAACTCAAAGCAAAATTGGTAATGCAGTGCATTATTTTGAGACTGCATGATACCTGCTGGATACCTGCTTGGTGGGGTTCTGGGAGTTCTTCTACTCCCCAAGCCCGGCCCGGGGCCAGGCTTGACTTGTGAGAGTTTGGTCCACCAGGCTGTTGCTTGGAGCGGCCCGCAGGCCCACATACCCACCACAGCCCGGTTGGTCCATCACTTCTCTTAGAAAACAGTCCAGTTTTCTCTTGAAGATGTCCACGGTTGTTCCGGCAATATTTCTTATAGTCGCTGGGAGGACGTTGAACAACCGTGGACCTCTGATGTTTATACAGTGTTCTCTGATTGTGCCTATGGCACCTCTGCTCTTCACTGGTTCTATTCTGCATTTTCTTCCATGTCGTTCACTCCAGTACGTTGTTATTTTACTGTGTAGATTTGGTACCTGGCCCTCCAGTATTTTCCAAGTGTATATTATTTGGTATCTCTCTCGTCTCCTTTCTAGAGAGTTCATTTGGAGAGCTTTGAGACGATCCCAATAATTTAGGTGTTTTATCGCGTCTATGCGTGCCGTATATATTCTCTGTATTCCCTCTATTTCACTAATCTCTCCTGCTCTGAAGGGGGAAGTAAGTACTGAGCTGTACTCGAAACGGGACAACACAAGTGACTTGAAGAGTACAACCATTGTGATGGAATCCCTGGATTTGAAAGTTCTCGTAATCAATCCCATCATTTTTCTGGCTGATTGCTTGGTTATGCTCCCTAAACGTTAGGTCGTCGGACATCATTATTCCCAAATCCTTAACATGCTGTTTTCCTACTATGGGAAGATTCGATTGTGTTTTGTACCCTGTATTATGTTTTAGATCCTCATTTTTGCCGTACCTGAGTACCTGAAATTTATCACAAGACTAATGAAGTGTTTATATGTATTTAATTAAAACGTTTGTATTTGCTTAAAACGTTAACATGTTAAATATGTTAATATTAATCACGCCAGATAATTTAGTCTCGATATTCTTTAGTTGAATATCTCCGCGCCCGCCCGCCCCCCCTGGGTGGCTCTCTTGCGCCCGCGCCCGCCCGCCCCCCTGGGTGGCTCTCTTGCGCCCGCGCCCGCCCGCCACACAAGTGCAGGTAAATAAAACAAAGTCGCGGGTGGTGCTGCTGGGAGGGTCTCACCCATGTCTGCAGGACGGCCTTGTTGGTCTGCAGGACGGACCTTTGTGGTCTGCAGGACGGGCCTTGGTGGTCTGCAGGACGGGCCTTGGTGGTCTGCAGGATGGACCTTTGTGGTCTGCAGGACGGGCCTTGTTGGTCTGCAAGACGGACCTTTGTGGTCTGCAGGACGGGCCTTGGTGGTCTGCAGGACGGGCCTTGTTGGTCTGCAGGACGGACCTTTGTGGTCTGCAGGACGGGCCTTGGTGGTCTGCAGGACGGACCTTTGTGGTCTGCAGGACGAGCCTTGGTGGTCTGCAGGACGGACCTTTGTGGTCTGCAGGACGGGCCTTGGTGGTCTGCAGGACGGCCTTGTTGGTCTGCAGGACGGACCTTTGTGGTCTGCAGGACGGGCCTTGGTGGTCTGCAGGACGGGCCTTGGTGGTCTGCAGGACGGGCCTTGCTGGTCTGCAGGACGGGCCTTGGTGGTCTGCAGGACGGGCCTTGCTGGTCTGCAGGACGGGCCTTGCTGGTCTGCAGGACGGGCCTTGGTGGTCTGCAGGACGGGCCTTGCTGGTCTGCAGGACGGGCCTTGGTGGTCTGCAGGACGGACCTTTGTGGTCTGCAGGACGGGCCTTGCTGGTCTGCAGGACGGGCCTTGGTGGTCTGCAGGACGGGCCTTGCTGGTCTGCAGGACGGGCCTTGCTGGTCTGCAGGACGGGCCTTGCTGGTCTGCAGGACGGGCCTTGCTGGTCTGCAGGACGGGCCTTGGTGGCCTACAGTTGGGTAATGGGGATGGTGTGGCCACAGTTGGGTAATGGGGCTGGTGTGGCCACAGTTGGGTAATGGGGCTGGTGTGGCCACAGTTGGGTAATGGGGCTGGTGTGGCCACAGTTGGGTAATGGGGCTGGTGTGGCCACAGTTGGGTAATGGGGCTGGTGTGGCCACAGTTGGGTAATGGGGCTGGTGTGGCCACAGTTGGGTAATGGGGATGGTGTGGCCACAGTTGGGTAATGGGGCTGGTGTGGTCACAGTTGGGTAATGGGGCTGGTGTGGCCACAGTTGGGTAATGGGGATGGTGTGGCCACAGTTGGGTAATGGGGATGGTGTGGCCACAGTTGGGTAATGGGGCTGGTGTGGCCACAGTTGGGTAATGGGGCTGGTGTGGCCACAGTTGGGTAATGGGGCTGGTGTGGCCACAGTTGGGTAATGGGGCTGGTGTGGCCACAGTTGGGTAATGGGGATGGTGTGGCCACAGTTGGGTAATGGGGCTGGTGTGGCCACAGTTGGGTAATGGGGATGGTGTGGCCACAGTTGGGTAATGGGGATGGTGTGGCCACAGTTGGGTAATGGGGCTGGTGTGGTCACAGTTGGGTAATGGGGCTGGTGTGGCCACAGTTGGGTAATGGGGCTGGTGTGGCCACAGTTGGGTAATGGGGCTGGTGTGGCCACAGTTGGGTAATGGGGCTGGTGTGGCCACAGTTGGGTAATGGGGATGGTGTGGCCACAGTTGGGTAATGGGGCAAGTGTGGCCTCAGTTGGGTAATGGGGATGGTGTGGCCACAGTTGGGTAATGGGGCAAGTGTGGCCTCAGTTGGGTAATGGGGCAAGTGTGGCCACAGTTGGGTAATGGGGATGGTGTGGCCACAGTTGGGTAATGGGGCTGGTGTGGCCACAGTTGGGTAATGGGGCAAGTGTGGCCTCAGTTGGATAATGGGGATGGTGTGGTCACAGTTGGGTAATGGGGTTGGTGTGGCCACAGTTGGATAATGGGGATGGTGTGGCCACAGTTGGGTAATGGGGCTGGTGTGGCCACAGTTGGGTAATGGGGATGGTGTGGCCACAGTTGGGTAATGGGGATGGTGTGGCCACAGTTGGGTAATGGGGATGGTGTGGCCTCAGTTGGGTAATGGGGCTGGTGTGGCCACAGTTGGGTAATGGGGATGGTGTGGCCACAGTTGGATAATGGGGGTGGTGTGGCCACAGTTGGGTAATGGGGCTGGTGTGGCCACAGTTGGGTAATGGGGCTGGTGTGGCCATAGTTGGGTAATGGGGCTGGTGTGGCCACAGTTGGGTAATGGGGCTGGTGTGGCCACAGTTGGGTAATGGGGCTGGTGTGGCCACAGTTGGGTAATGGGGCTGGTGTGGCCACAGTTGGGTAATGGGGCTGGTGTGGCCACAGTTGGGTAATGGGGCAAGTGTGGCCTCAGTTGGGTAATGGGGCTGGTGTGGTCACAGTTGGGTAATGGGGCTGGTGTGGCCACAGTTGGGTAATGGGGCTGGTGTGGCCACAGTTGGGTAATGGGGCTGGTGTGGCCACAGTTGGATAATGGGGCTGGTGTGGCCACAGTTGGGTAATGGGGCTGGTGTGGCCACAGTTGGGTAATGGGGCTGGTGTGGCCACAGTTGGGTAATGGGGCTGGTGTGGCCACAGTTGGGTAATGGGGCTGGTGTGGCCACAGTTGGGTAATGGGGCTGGTGTGGCCACAGTTGGGTAATGGGGCTGGTGTGGCCACAGTTGGGTAATGGGGCTGGTGTGGCCACAGTTGGGTAATGGGGCAAGTGTGGCCTCAGTTGGGTAATGGGGATGGTGTGGCCACAGTTGGGTAATGGGGCTGGTGTGGCCCGGCCTGGCCCTCACCCTTCCTCTCCTGCCACAGTGTCCTCCGATGCTCCTCTGATAAGCATACTCATCATCTCCTTTTTTGTCTTTTTAATGAGTTTTTCTTAGATTGTGGGATATTTTGAGTGCTCAGATAACTCCGAAGTGTGTTTTGAGAACAATCTCAAAAGTGTGTACTTGCTATATATTGTATCTAATGATTTTTTTTGTTTGGTGATGGGGCCTCCGTCTCGCCTGTTTGGCTCTCTTCTATATCATTCTTTGTATCTGTGTCTCACTATCGGTCTTTGTGTCTGTGTCTCACTATCATTATTTGTGTCTGTGTCTCACAATCGTTCTTTGAGTCTGTGTCTGTTCCACCTATCCCCCCACCGCCTCCCCGTCCCACAAACATACCCAACTGTCTCTCCCTTCCAGGCGGATGTTCCCCACGTTCCAAGTGCGCCTGATGGGGATGGACGCCCCCAGCGACTACATGCTCATGATGGACTTCATTCCTGTCGACGATAAGAGATACAGATACGCCTTCCACAGGTCTGTACGGGGCTGGCTTGCTGGAGGGACGGAGGGAGGGACGGAGGGAGGGGGGGTCTAACTCAAGGGGTGTAACACCACCAATTGTGTACCACTACTATGGAACACCACTATAATGGAACACTAAACTAATAATGTAAACACTACTTATCCTGAGTAACACTTCCCCATCGGTTGCACTTGATAACACTGTTATGAAACACGGTAATGTGAGCTGACATATGATGGTTACACCGGAACCAAAAGATACACTGCCAATAAGGAAATGCTAACACAAGGATTAAATACGCTGCCACCATCTGCCTTTGACCATTGAGACTATATCAAGCAACGAGGCAAGAAACATTGCTTGACTTGGAGAGTACTTTCTATGACTATCATTAATTATGAAAACGGTTGTCAGCCACTATATCCAAAAAGGCTAAGAGGATTCAACAACTGACACAGACGGGAAATTTAACATGAGTTTATTGAGACCAAAATTATGTCAATCACCACTTATAAATCCTACTTTAACATTGGCAAAAAGTTAAGAAATTTGGACATGGAACAAAACCTCAGAGATCACACACGTTACCTTAAGACCTGTCTCTCCCTGGCTGAGATGTTCTTCACAGCCCTCTCTGGACCCTGGTGTCCGGCACTCTGTCCTTACTAAGTCCCTACAGGACCTCTATATACAACCCTCACAGGGGGGGAGGGGGGAGATCTGCTGTTGCTACCTACCCCAAGAATGTAAAAGATCGGCCACACGTGTACAAACACTCAAGAAATATTTCAATAAGCTTGTTTGACATTCACCATACACTCTTCAAGAGAGGAGTTATTAATTACGTGTGTGACTGACCTCTGACCTGGCCAAAAGGGGGAGATCCAAGGCTGTTTACACATAAGAATCTGGAGTCTAATTCCCTTGCATGAAATATTACATACTTGAAACTATGCTGACTAAGACTAACCCAGGAATTTTTTTTTTTAATCAACATACAAGATAAACCGGAGGTCATCTGGGCTGACCTCTTGGAGAAGGCTTCCCTGGGTGTGAACTCTAAGGGGGGGGGGAGGTCCTGGGTGTTACAGGGGATCGGCCTCATAACTTGGGTATCTGTTGAATTAAATGGATGGAGTGATGAGGAGAGATATGTTGATAGTTAAGTGAATGGCTAAGTGAATAGATAGATGGGTGGATAGGTAGATTGGTTGATGGGGGGGTTATATGGTTTTAATGGATGAATGACTGGTTTGTGGATGAGTGGGGAAATGGGCGTGTAAGTCAACTGATGCAGGAATTTCTGTATGAGTATATTGATGTGTGTATGCGTAAGTGATCGAGCAGTGTCAGCATCATTCCATCACATAAAGTCTCCAGGGCCAGATGAGGTATATGCCAGGGTGCTGGAGGAATACAAAGCTGAGCTTAGTGAGCCCCTCCTCTTGCATATTAAAGTAATCAATAGAGTCGAGCAGAGTTCCTGCATCATGGAGGGCTGCTAATGTGGTGCCCAGTTGTAAAGAAGGGAGCTGGATCACTAGTATCGAACTACCGTCCACGTAACTTAAAGCAGACAGCAAGTCGTAATACCAGGACTCGAATTTAAGACACCCAGTTCTCGCATTAAAAAAATAAATGAAAGTGACAACGTGTCTGTCCATCTGGGATGATTATCAAGACCACACTACTTGATGATGGTCCGGGACAGCATAAACGTTCATGCCTTTTTGTCCAGATGTGTGGGGTTAGGTGTCTTAACTAACTTAATGTCTATTGTAGGAAAATGGCTCAACTTAATCATCTCAAAAGCGATTCGTTTACATACATTTAATATAAGATTCACGCCATGCCTTGACTAAGGGCTGCTCATGGTTAGCAAATTTATTCTCATTCTTTTCTAGTATACTCCAAGCATGATGACAGTGGGGAGGAGTATGACACCTTGACTTAAACACCCCACAAGAGACGTAAGGAAGTTAGAGACAAGGTATTAAGGGAGGTTTATTCTTAGTTGGATTACAAATGGATATTCTTACTCTGGTTAGCCCAACCACTTGGGCTGGACGGTAGAGCGACGATCTCGCTTCATGCAGGTTGGCGTTCAATCCCCTACCGTCCAAGTGGTTGGGTACGCATTCCGTCCCACCTTCCCTAAATCCTTATCCTGACCCCTTCCCAGTGCTATATAGTCGTAATGGCTTGGCGCTTTCTCCTGATAGTCCCTCCCCTCCCCCTCTTACTCTGGTTATTTCAAAGAATGCAGCGAGAGTAGAGGAAGATAAGTGCGAGGAAGATACTGTTTTAACTGGAGTGCCCCAAGGCCCTGGCCTGCGCTCCTGGTACCCCTGGCCTTTACCACATCAGCAACAGCGTCTACAGATTTTTAGATGGTGCAGAAAAAGGGATCGGAATAAATTCAGTAGAAGACTCAAAATAAATGCAAGACGATTTAGATTTCTAAAATGGACGAGAGATTGACAGATGTCGTTTGTTTAAATTATAAGGCTCTAAGCTTAATAACTTAAAATAAAGCAAATAGGATTCTGGGATATATTTATAGAAGTGTTAGCAAAGGACATCTAACCACCACATCTCACCCCTCACCCCACCACAGCTCACCCCTCACCCCACCACAGCTCACCCCTCACCCCACCACAGCTCACCCCTCACCCCACCACAGCTCACTCCTCACCCCACCACAGCTCACCCCTCACCCCACCACAGCTCACTCCTCACCCCACCACAGCTCACCCCTCACCCCACCACAGCTCACTCCTCAACCCCACCACAGCTCACCCCTCACCCCACCACAGCTCACTCCTCACCCCACCACAGCTCACCCCTCACCCCCACCACAGCTCATCCCTCACCCCACCACAGCTCTCCCCTCACCCCACCACAACTCACCCCTCACCCCACCACATCACCCCTCACCCCACCACAACTCACCCCTCACCCCACCACAACTCGCCCCTCACCCCACCACAACATCACCCTTCACCCCACCACAACATCACCCTTCACCCCACCACAACATCACCCCTCACCCCACCACGACATCACCCCTCACCCCACCACATCTCACCCCTCACCCCACCACAGCTCACCCCTCACCCCACCACAGCTTACTCCTCACCCCACCACAGCTCACCCCTCACCCCACCACGACATCACCCCTCACCCCACCACATCTCACCCCTCACCCCACCACAGCTCACCCCTCACCCCACCACAGCTTACTCCTCACCCCACCACAGCTCACCCCTCACCCCACCACAACATCACCCCTCACCCCACCACAACTCACCCCTCACCCCACCACAACTCACCCCTCACCCCACCACAACTCACCCCTCACCCCACCACAACTCACCCCTCACCCCACCACAACTCACCCCTCACCCCACCACAACATCACCCTTCACCCCACCACAACATCACCCCTCACCCCACCACAACATCACCCCTCACCCCACCACATCTCACCCCTCACCCCACCACCCCTCACCCCACCACAACTCACCCCCACCACAACATCACCCCTCACCCCCACCACAACATCACCCCTCACCCCACCACAATATCACCCCTCACCCCACCACAACATCACCCCTCACCCCACCACAACACCACCCCTCACCCCACCACATCTCACCCCTCACCCCCTCTTGTCTACAGCTCGTCGTGGATCGTGGCGGGCAAGGCGGACCCCAACTCTCCCCCCAGGATCCACGTCCACCCGGACTCCCCCGCCAAGGGCGGCCAGTGGATGAAGCAGGTCCTCTCCTTCGACAAGCTCAAGCTCACCAACAACCAGCTCGATGACAATGGCCATGTATGTCCTCGCCTCTTTAGTTACCTGTTGTTTGTGGCTGTGTGGAGGTGTTTGTGGTTGTGTGGAGGTGTTTGTGGGTTGTGTGGAGGTGTTTGTGGTTGTGTGGAGGTGTTTGTGGTTGTGTGGAGGTGTTTGTGGGTTGTGTGGAGGTGTTTGTGGTTGTGTGGAGGTGTTTGTGGGTTGTGTGGAGGTGTTTGTGGGTTGTGTGGAGGTGTTTGTGGTTGTGTGGAGGTGTTTGTGGTTGTGTGGAGGTGTTTGTGGTTGTGTGGAGGTGTTTGTGGTTGTGTGCAGGTGTGTGTGGTTGTGTGGAGGTGTTTGTGGTTGTGTGGAGGTGTTTGTGGTTGTGTGGAGGTGTTTGTGGTTGTGTGCAGGTGTGTGTGGTTGTGTGGAGGTGTTTGTGGTTGTGTGCAGGTGTGTGTGGTTGTGTGCAGGTGTGTGTGGTTGTGTGGAGGTGTTTGTGGTTGTGTGCAGGTGTGTGTGGTTGTGTGGAGGTGTTTGTGGTTGTGTGCAGGTGTTTGTGGTTGTGTGGAAGTGTGTGTGATTTATTTATTGTAATCGTGTTGTGACTGAAGACAAAGCTCTAAAAACTGTTATAAATGATAAGTTTATTATCGCGATTTGAGTGCATCCCCCCCCCCACCCCCTCTCTATCTCTCAGCAAAGCATCTTATATTGTAAAGCACCCCATTAACCCCCCCCCCACACACACACACAGCCAGCACCCCAGTAGCCCCCCCTCACACAGCCAGCACCCCAGTAACCCCCCACACACACAGCCAGCACCCCAGTAACCCCCCAAACACACAGCCAGCACCCCAGTAACCCCCCTCACACACAGCCAGCACCCCAGTAACCCCCCACACACACAGCCAGCACCCCAGTAACCCCCAAACACACAGCCAGCACCCCAGTAACCCCCAAACACACAGCCAGCACCCCAGTAACCCCCCAAACACACAGCCAGCACCCCAGTAACCCCCCAAACACACAGCCAGCACCCCAGTAACCCCCCAAACACACAGCCAGCACCCCAGTAACCCCCCAAACACACAGCCAGCACCCCAGTAACCCCCAAACACACAGCCATAACCCCAGTAACCTCCAAACACACAGCCAGCACCCCAGTAACCCCCAAACACACAGCCAGCACCCCAGTAACCCCCAAACACACAGCCAGCACCCCAGTAACCCCCAAACACATAGCCAGCACCCCAGTAACCCCCAAACACACAACCAGCACCCCAGTAACCCCCCAAACACACAGCCAGCACCCCAGTAACCCCCCAAACTCACAGCCAGCACCCCAGTAACCCCCCAACACACAGCCAGCACCCCAGTAACCCCCCAAACACACAGCCAGCACCCCAGTAACCCCCCAAACACACAGCCAGCACCCCAGTAACCCCCAAACACACAGCCAGCACCCCAGTAACCCCCCAAACACACAGCCAGCACCCCAGTAACCCCCCAAACACACAGCCAGCACCCCAGTTACCCCCAAACACACAGCCAGCACCCCGGTAACCCCCCAAACACACAGCCAGCACCCCAGTAACCCCCCAAACACACAGCCAGCACCCCAGTAACCCCCCCAACACACAGCCAGCACCCCAATAACCCCCCACACACACAGCCAGCACCCCAGTAACCTCCCACACACAGCCAGCACCCCAGTAACCTCCAACACACAGCCAGCACCCCAGTAACCTCCCACACACAGCCAGCACCCCAGTAACCCCCCACACACAGCCAGAACCCCAGTAACCTCCCACACACAGCCAGCACCCCAGTAACCTCCCACACACAGCCAGCACCCCAGTAACCCCCAAACACAGCCAGCACCCCAGTAACCCCCACACACAGCCAGAACCCCAGTAACCTCCCACACACAGCCAGCACCCCAGTAACCCCCACACACAGCCAGCACCCCAGTAACCTCCCACACACAGCCAGCACCCCAGTAACCCCCAAACACACAGCCAGCACCCCATTAACCCCACACACAGCCAGAACCCCAGTAACCTCCCACACACAGCCAGCACCCCAGTAACCCCCACACACAGCCAGCACCCCAGTAACCTCCCACACACAGCCAGCACCCCAGTAACCTCCCACACACAGCCAGCATCCCAGTAACCCCCAAACACACAGCCAGCACCCCAGTAACCCCCACACACAGCCAGAACCCCAGTAACCTCCCACACACAGCCAGCACCCCAGTAACCTCCCACACACAGCCAGCACCCCAGTAACCTCCCACACACAGCCAGAACCCCAGTAACCTCCCCCCCGCACACAGCCAGCACCCCAGTAACCCCCCAAACACACAGCCAGCACCCCAGTAACCCCCCAAACACACAGCCAGCACCCCAGTAACCCCAGTAACCCCCCAAACACACAGCCAGCACCCCAGTATCCCCCCCAACACACAGCCAGCACCCCAGTAACCCCCGCCCCTGGCCTCTCGTCCCCCAGATCATCCTCAACTCGATGCACAGGTACCAGCC
Source organism: Procambarus clarkii (assembly GCF_040958095.1). Taxonomy (NCBI): domain Eukaryota; kingdom Metazoa; phylum Arthropoda; class Malacostraca; order Decapoda; family Cambaridae; genus Procambarus; species Procambarus clarkii. The sequence goes on along the minus strand of NC_091150.1, from coordinate 47,935,320 downwards.
AAGGTTCCATGTGGTCTACGTCAACCCCAAGACGGAGGACGTCTCCACCACCGAGAACTTCAGCACCTTCATCTTCCCGGAGACCAAGTTCACCGCCGTCACCGCCTACCAGAACCACCGGGTGAGTGCCAGGGTGGGCAGTGCCAGGCAGGGGAGTGTCATGGTGGGAAGGACCAGCGTGGGCTGTGCCTGGCGGGGGAGTTACATTGTGGGCAGTGCCAGCCGGGGGAGTGCCAGGGTGGGAAGGGCCAGGGTGGGCAATGCCACGCGGGAGAAAAGCTTCAATCCGGAGGTGAATCCGGAGGCTTCAAGCAACGGAAAGCTCGCCAAATTAATGTGTAACCCTTGTTCCCGTTGTTGCAACTATGTTGCTCCAAGCAGTCAAGTCTTACAGGCGGTAACTCACCTGCTTGATACCTGCTTGGTGGGGTTCTGGGAGTTCTTCTACTCACCAAGACCGGCCCGAGGCCAGGCTTGACTTTTGAGAGTTTGGTCCACTAGGCTGTTGCTTGGAGCGGCCCGCAGGCCCACATACCCACCACAGCCCGGTTGGTCCGGCACTCCTTGGCGGAAACTATAAAGTTTCCTCTTAAAGATGTCCACGGTTGTTCCGGCAATATTTCTTATAGTCGCTGGGAGGATGTTGAACAACCGCGGACCTCTGATGTTTATACAGTGTTCTCTGCATTTCTTCCATATCGTTCACTCCAGTATGTTGTTATTTTACTGTGCAGATTTAGGACCAGGCCCTCCAGTATCTTCCACGTGTATATTATTTGATATCTCTCCCGTCGTCTTTCTAGCGAGTATATTCGGAGAGCGTTGAGACGATCCCAATAATTTAGATGCTTTATCTTGTTATGTATCCCGTATAAGTTCTCTGTACTCCTTCTATTTCAGCAATCTCTCCTGCTCTGAAGTGGGAAATGAGTACTGAGCAGTACTCAAGACGGGACAACACAAGTGATTTTAAGAGTACAACCATTGATTAAATGAATCTAGGAGTGGGATCCCTGGATTTGAAAGTTCTCGTAATCTATTTTATCATTTTTTTGGCTGCCGCAATATTTGCTTGGTTATGCTCCCTAAACGTTAGGTCGTCAAACATCATTATTCCCTAATCCTTTACATGTTGCCTTCCTACTATGGGCAAATTTGATTGCGTTTTGTACTCTGTATTATGTTTAAGATCCTCATTTTTACCGTATCTGAGTACCTGGAATTTATCGCTGTTAAACATCATGTTATTTTCTGCTGCCCAGTCGAAAACTTTATTAATATCCGCTTGTAGTTTTTCAATGTCTTCAGCAGAGGTAATTTTCATGCTGATTTTTGTGTCATCTGCCAAGGATGATACGAAGCTGTGCCTTGTATTTGAGTCTATATCTGATATGAGAATAAGGAAAAGCAGTGGTGCAAAGACCCTTAGGTACAGAGCTTTTAACTGCACTTGGACTCGATTTTTTATGGTTGACCGTTACTCTTATGTTCTGTTCGACAGAAAACTGAGTATCCAGCGTCCTACTTTACCAGTTATTCCCATTGACCTCATTTTGTGTGTCATCACTCCATGGTCACATTTATCGGATATCTTTGCGAAATCCGAGAAAATCACATCTGCATTCTGTTTTTCTTCTAATGCCTCAGTGATTCTGTCGTAATGGTCAAGTAGGCACACACACGCAGCCGGATTGTACTCAAACAGAAAATTATAATCTGTTTAGATCCAACACCTTCATATATATACTGTCAGCACAAAGCGTCCACCACTGTGGACGCTTTGTGCACAAACTACTGTGCGACACAGTGATTTGCCAGGATCAGGTTGGGTTACCGTTACCTGTGGCAGGTGGCTATAGGTGACTGTGGCAGGTGCCTACAGGTAACTGTGGCAGGTGGCTACAGGTAACTGTGGCAGGTGGCTACAGGTGACTGTGGCAGGTGGCTACAGGTAACTGTGGCAGGTGCCTACAGGTAACTGTGGCAGGTGGCTACAGGTGACTGTGGCAGGTGGCTATAGGTGACTGTGGCAGGTGGCTACAGGTGACTGTGGCAGGTGGCTACAGGTGACTGTGGCAGGTGCCTACAGGTGACTATGGCAGGTGGCTACAGGTGACTGTGGCAGGTGGCCACAGGTGACTGTGGCAGGTGGCTACAGGTGACGGATCTCCCAATCCTGAGCACTCCAGGTGCAAACTCTGTGACCAGGAACTAGGTCTTGACCTCCCACACTACATCACTGAATGGCCAGTCATTAGACCATTCAGACCCCAGGCTCTTTGCAATTACTTTATTCAGACTCGTGTTCTTGAAGATACCCTCAAAATACATGAATGTTTGCCAGTGCAGACTACAGATCACATGGCCCTGTATGACTAACTAGCCTGCAAGATGAGGACACTTAGCATCACACAGCTTGCTCTGGACACTGTGTAACCCTTCACATAGTCTAGGGCAGCTGTGAGCAGGTCCCGCACCATGTTAGTCAACAAAACATACAAGGGAAGCAGCCCCTGGTCCCTGTGAAACATGTCGCGACACCCGTAACAATGGTGTGAGGTGTGACGCATGTGACGGCCAGAGGTATCACGTCACCACACGTCCTGTGACGCTCGGGTTCCCCACCAGTGGTGGGGACGGGACTGTACACACACAGTTGTGCTTATGGGGGGTTGAGCTTCGGCTCTTTGGTCCCGCCTCTCAACTGTCAATCAACCGGTTTACAGGTTCCTGAGCCTACTGGGAGCTATCATATCTACACTTGAAACCGTGTATGGAGTCAGCCTCCACCATATAACTGTCTAATGTATTTTTATTTGTTAACTGAACAAATTTGGGTGCTAAGTTTCCATGTGTGTCCTCTTGTTCGTTCTCCACCCGTGCTAAATAGTTTGTCGTTGTCCACCCTGTCAATTCCCCTGAGAATTTTGTAGGTGGTTATCATGTCTTCCCTTACTCTTCTGTCTTCCAGGGACGTGAGGTTCAGCTCCCTTAGCCTTTCCTCGTAGCTCATACCTCTCAGTTCTGAGACTTGTCTGGTGGTATACCTCTGGACTTTCTCTAACTTTGTCTTGTAAACACAAGACAAGACAAAGATCTAGGTATGGACTCCAGGCTGGAGCTACATACTCCAGAATTGGTATGTAGTGTACATGCTGCTATGGCGGTGTGTCCACTCACAGGATGAGTGGCGCTGCCCAATAAACTCGCCCCTCGGGGCAAAATTTAAAAAAAAAATCAGTGGTATACAAGGTTCTGAACGATTCCTTACTCAAGTTTCGAAAGGCAGTTCTTATGTTGGCCACATATGCCGCTGATGATATCCTTTTGATGTGGGCATTTGTGCCTGCAAGATCCTGCTGTTAGCTCTAGGGCCCCAACATTTTACCCGTCGGTTATTTAATGTACAGGCTCCGGACCTGTTTGTTGGATATCGTATCTACTACATCTCTCTCTTTCTCGCAAACGGGTTTAACGACAGTAAAAAGAGAAACAATAATGATAACATACGGCAAAGTAAGAGAAACGGATCATAAAACGGCCGGTGAGTGCGAGAGAGAGAGAGAGAGAGAGAGAGAGAGAGAGAGAGAGAGAGAGAGAGAGGAGAGAGAGAGAGAGAAAGAGAGAGAGAGAGAGAGAGAGAGAGAGAGAGAGAGAGAGAGAGAGAGAGAGAGAGAGAGACAGAGAGACAGAGAGACAGAGAGACAGAGAGACAGAGAGAGAGAGCGAGAGCAGATAAACGTCAGGAGAAAGAAAAGAGCCAATGATAAACTTCAAAAAACGACCGCGAATGGAACACACACGTTGAGAGTTAGCGGAGTGCGCTTGATAGCAATCGAGCCTAGCGCTACTAATGAGCGGGAGGCGCTAGGTCACGTGACACCTTGACGTGTGTGGGGAGGGAGAGGAGAGAGAAAGCGTGAGAGGGAAAGAAGACGGGAGAAACAGAGAAACTGGACGGTAAAAGAGAAAAGGAAGATGAGAAAAGAGAGCGAGAGAGAGAGAGAGGAGGAAGAGAAGACAGTAATAACCAGATGGAAAGCATGAAACAGAAATATAAGAAAAGGGAGAGAGGGAGAGAGGAAGAGGATGGGAAGGGGCGCCCCAACATGATGGATGAGAGGGGGGGACGTCTCCAGCTACTCTAAGGGAATGAGGGAAGTGGTCCCATTTGTGTATATATAGATGCCTGTAGTTGAGAGAGAGAGAGAGCGAGAGATAGAGAGACAGAGGCAGAAACACACTCACACACACACACACACACACACACACACACACACACACACACACACACACACACACAATTCTTAACAGATATAGCCTGGGAAACAGAGCTCAGGGGAAAGATGGCCCAAGACATGATGGACTACATCACGCAGAAGTGTTGCCCGGGTCCAAAAGGAAAAAAAATGCAAATGGTTAAACCCATGGTTTAATCAGAGATGTAGGCTGGCAAAGTAACTAAGCACAAGGGCGTGGAGAAACTATAGAAATAACAGGACACTAGAGGGCAGAGAAAGATACCAGAGTGCCAGGAATGAGTACCTCAGGGAGTGAAGAGAGACAGAAAGACAGAACGAAAATGACAGGCAAGTAAGAATGATACCAAGATACTCAACCTATATTGCTGCACAGCCACATCATAACGAAAACAACAGTGAAAGAACAGGTAATGAAACTGAGGATAGGGGCAGACAGATTCACTACAAATGACAAGGAAGGGTGTGAGGAACTCAATAAGAGATTCAAGGAGGTCTTCACATTTGAGAAAGGAGAAGTTCCAGAGATAAGAGAGGGAATATCTAACCAGGTACTAACCAGGAGGAGTTTGAGATTACCAATAAGATTACAAATCTAATGATTTGCTTGAGTTGGATATGACAAAGGCTATAGACCGGGAGGGAATCTCACCATGGACACTAAACGAAGGAACAGAAGTACTGTTCCTACCACTCTCCATGGTGTATAACAAATCACTGGTAACAGGAGAACTGCCAAAAATTTGGAAGACGGCTAATGTAGTCCCGATATGCAAGAAGGGTGACAGACAGGAGACACAGAACTACAGGCCAGTGTCCCAGACTTGCATACCATGAAAGGTGATGGCGAAAATTGTGCAACAAAAAAAATGGTAGAGTATCTGGAGCGAAAGAGCTTTGTAACACATCATCAACATGGGTTCAGGGATGGCAAATCTTGCCTCACAGGAATAACTGAATTTTATGACCAGGCAACACAAATTAGGCAAGAAAGAGAGGGCTGGGCAGACTGCATATTTTTGGATTACCAGAAAGCCTTTAACACAGTACCACATAATAGACTAGTGCACAAGCTGGAGATGCAGGCAGGAGTGAAAGGAAAGGTACTCCATTGGATAAGGGAGTATTTTAGCTACAGGACACAGCGAGTCACTGTGAGAGGTGAGGTCCCTGAGTAGCAAGGCGTCACCAGTGGAGTCCTACAGGGGTCAGTCCTTGGACCTATACTATTTCTGCTATATGTAAATGATCTGCCAAAAGGAATAGACTCGTTCCTTTCAATGTTTGATGAAGATTCAAAAATTATGAGGAGGATTAAGACAAAGGATGATAGTATGAGGCTACAAGATGACTAAGTCAAACCGAAGGAATGGTCCAATAACTGGCTACTAAAGTTTAATCCAAGAAAATGTAAGGTTATGAACCTAGATGGAAGGAACAGGAGACCAGACACAATGTACCGAATAAGAGACGAAGTCCTCCACGAAACGGACGAAGAGAAAGATCTATGAGTTGATATCACGCCGAATCTGTCTCCTGAAACCCCACATCAAAAGAATATCATCAGCGGCGTACGCGAGGCTGGCTTAACTCAGAACTGCACACGTGCCGCGTGCAGTTCAGAACTGAACGGTGCCTTAGGTCAAGGGACCGTCTTGGGGGGCGTGGAGATTATCTTGAGATGATTTCGGGGCTTTAGTGTCCCCGCGGCCCGGTCCTCGACCAGGCCTCCACCCCCAGGAAGCAGCCCGTGACAGCTGGCTAACACCCAGGTACCTATTTTACTGCTAGGTAACAGGGGCATAGGGTGAAAGAAACTCTGCACATTGTTTCTCGCCGGCGCCCGGGATCGAACCCGGGACCACAGGATCACAAGTCCAGTGTGCTGTCCGCTCCGCCGACCGGCTCCCTTAAGGAGGGAAGGAAATTTTCAGGGGAAAGCGCCAAGCCATAAAAACTATATAGCACATGGAAGGGATCAGGATAAGGATTTGGGATGGGACGGGGGGGAAGGAATGGTGCCCAACCAGGGATTGAACTCCGACTTGCAGGAAGCGAGATCGTCGTTTTTCCGTCCACCCCAAGTGGTGGTGTGACCCATCATACCAGTTCGATCCCGCCGTCCTTCTCCAATGATTTTCTTGTAGACAGATCATGTCAGGGCTGCATCATTGTGGCTGGAGCGGTTAGTGTGCCCGCGCCGGTGGTGTAGGCGGGTCACACGTGGATTGGGTGCACTCCAGATTCCTAGTGGGTGTAGACAGACTCCAGGGTGTGTAACTGAGGTGGGGGGAAGGTGACCCAGCATGCTGTGTCACCCCCTACAGCATAGTGGCCCCCATCCCTACATAACATGTTGTCAATTTCTCTTTCAGTCTTCATTTTTCTTTCAAAGAGTTCATATTAATATCAGTTACATTATCTGGAGCTTGGATGTCATTCATAAAGGTGTCTGGATCCTCACCTTTCATGCTGTTTATTGGGGTGCTAAACATACTGGCCATTTAGAATTTAGAACATACTGGCCTTTTAGAATTTCACTAATGTCTTTGTTGTTCTCTGTGAACGTACCTTCGGTTGTAAGTAAAGGTCCAATACTGATGGAGGTTTTTGATTTCGATTTTGCACATGAGAAAAAATATTGTGGCGTTTTCTTTATCTCTTGTGTGTACAAGACACAAGTGCGCATGTTTACACGTGAGACAAGTGCGCATGTTAACACGTGAGACAAGTACGCATGTTAACACACGAGACAAGTGCGCATGTTAACACGTGAGACAAGTACGCATGTTAACACACGAGACAAGTGCGCATGTTAACACGTGAGACAAGTGCGCATGTTAATACGTGAGACAAGTGCGCATGTTAACACACGAGACAAGTGCGCATGTTAACACGTGAGACAAGTGCGCATGTTAACACGTGAGACAAGTGCGCATGTTAACACGTGAGACAAGTGCGCATGTTAACACGTGAGACAAGTGCGCATGTTAACACGTGAGACAAGTACGCATGTTAACACGTGAGACAAGTACGCATGTTAACACGTGAGACAAGTGTGCATGTTAACACGTGAGACAAGTACGCATGTTAACACGTGAGACAAGTACGCATGTTAACACGTGAGACAAGTACGCATGTTAACACGTGAGACAAGTGCGCATGTTAACACACGAGACAAGTGCGCATGTTAACACACGAGACAAGTGCGCATGTTAACACACGAGACAAGTGCACATGTTAACACACGAGACAAGTGCACATGTTAACATACGAGACAAGTGCGCATGTTAACATACGAGACAAGTGCGCATGTTAACACACGAGACAAGTGCGCATGTTAACACACGAGACAAGTGCACATGTTAACACACGAGACAAGTGCGCATGTTAACACGTGAGACAAGTACGCATGTTAACACACGAGACAAGTGCGCATGTTAACACACGAGACAAGTGCGCGTGTTAACACGTGAGACAAGTACGCATGTTAACACGTGAGACAAGTACGCACGTTAACACGTGAGACAAGTACGCATGTTAACACGTGAGACAAGTACGCATGTTAACACACGAGACAAGTGCGCATGTTAACACACGAGACAAGTGCGCATGTTAACACACGAGACAAGTGCGCATGTTAACACACGAGACAAGTGCACATGTTAACATACGAGACAAGTGCGCATGTTAACATACGAGACAAGTGCGCATGTTAACACACGAGACAAGTGCGCATGTTAACACACGAGACAAGTGCACATGTTAACACACGAGACAAGTGCTCATGTTAACATACGAGACAAGTGCGCATGTTAAGACAGGAGACAAGTGCGCATGTTAACACGTGAGACAAGTGCGCATGTTAACACACGAGACAAGTGCACATGTTAACACGTGAGACAAGTGCGCATGTTAACACACGAGACAAGTGCGCATACTAACACACGAAACAAGTGCGCATGTTAACACACGAAACAAGTGCACATGTTAACACGTGAGACAAGTGCGCATGTTAACACACGAGACAAGTGCGCATGTTAACACACGACAACAAGTGCGCATGTTAACACACGAAACAAGTGCACATGTTAACACGTGAGACAAGTGCGCATGTTAACACACGAGACAAGTGCGCATGTTAACACACGAGACAAGTGCGCATGTTAACACACGAGACAAGTGCACATGTTAACACATGAGACAAGTGCACATGTTAACACATGAGACAAGTGCACATGTTAACACATGAGACAAGTGCACATGTTAACACATGAGACAAGTGCACATACTTACACTTTACTCTGACCAGCAGATCACACAACTGAAGATCGCCAGCAACCCCTTCGCCAAGGGCTTCCGGGACTGTGATCCCGACGAGTGGTGAGTAACGCTTAGGTTCCTCCTGCCTCCCAGTTTCCACTACTCCTTTCACTATTCCATGTTCCCCCTTCATCCTCTTCTATCCTTCCATCCCTCTTCTACCCTTGTCTTCCTCAATTTCCTTCTCCGCGTCACCCAATACTGAACCTTCTTCTGTAAGGATGATGTTTTCTTGAGAGTTTAGTGAGTCTTGGAGGATTTTGAGACATAAATTGAGCTGATTCTGGATTATTGTTTCAAATATAATAATGCATTAACATTATCTCCTGCTCCTTACCGCGCCTGCCTCAGTGTGGTGGAGGTGCTCAACCAGCTGCAGCACCCCAACGCTGGGGGAGGGGGAGGCTCGACGTTACAGCAGCGAGCAGCAGCAGCAGCAGCGGCGGCGGCGGCCGCTGGCGCAGCAGGGGCGCAGCGGCAGCACCACCAACAACAGCAGCGCCACCAGGGGGTCCTAACGTCCTACCTGGGCTACCAGAATCATTCCTCAGCCAAAGAAGGTAAGTCTCTTCTATGAATGTTCGTTTGATATTGACATGCGAGAGAGAGAGAGATGCTTGTCGCTGGAGCCGTCGAGGGGAAATCTTCTCGCGGCCGCCCTGGAGCGGACTAAATCATGCTTGGCAAAAGGGGCCAATGGCATATTGCAGGCACCCCAATAGGTAATTGTCCATCTCCACCTGACAAATTTGATCCTGTCATCCCTGGCTGTCTCAGGCTCAACCCATCAGACAGGTAGTTGTGGTGCCCTGGATCCCCTGCGTCAAGTAGAACACTTTGCCCAAAACTTCCTTCGGGCAGCTTTTGTCGTGCTGGGTCAACATACCTTTGCGTTTAATGGGGTTAAACAAAGGCGAACATTGCTCACTCCAAATGCATTATAGCTGAGTTTGTTCTAGAAATGTACCGCGTAGAGAATGTTATCTTGTATGTGCGTCATGAAGCTAATATTGTCCTGGACCTTTCGTTAAGTAACTGTTGTTGTCCTGGACCTTTCGTTAAGTAACTGTTGTTGTCCTGGACCTTCACTAAGTAACTGTTGTTGTCCTGGCCCTTCACTAAGTAACTGTTGTTGTCCTGGACCTTCACTAAGTAACTGTTGTTGTCCTGGCCCTTCACTAAGTAACTGTTGTTGTCCTGGACCTTCACTAAGTAACTGTTGTTGTCCTGGACCTTCACTAAGTAACTGTTGTTGTCCTGGACCTTCACTAAGTAGTCGTTGTTGTCCTGGATCTTCACTAAGTAACTGTTGTTGTCCTGGCCCTTCACTAAGTAACTGTTGTTGTCCTGGACCTTCACTAAGTAACTGTTGTTGTCCTGGACCTTCACTAAGTAACTGTTGTTGTCCTGGACCTTCACTAAGTAACTGTTGTTGTCCTGGACCTTCACTAAGTAACTGTTGTTGTCCTGGACCTTCACTAAGTAACTGTTGTTGTCCTGGACCTTCACTAAGTAACTGTTGTTGTCCTGGACCTTCACTAAGTAACTGTTGTTGTCCTGGACCTTCACTAAGTAACTGTTGTTGTCCTGGACCTTCACTAAGTAACTGTTGTTGTCCTGGACCTTCACTAAGTAGATGTCCTGGATCTTCACTGTTCTTGCCACCAAATAGCACTCTGGTGGCACTCTGAGTGCCTGAGAAGGAACTCTGTCCTTTCGGAAACAGGAAGCTCTTAAGAGTTTAAGGGACACCATCCTCGGGCAATTCTTAATGTAAATAAAATATGCAAATTGATGACACCAGACACCATTAACATTTAATTCTAGTAAATTAAAATTAAATTCCAATTCATTCAAAGATAATCACGTAAAATAAATTAAGGAAAAAATGTGATAATGAGATGACTGCTTCAGAATCCCACCCAGGAGAAGAGGAGTTTTAAAATGGTGTCCCGGCATCCTCACTTTCTTCACCTGCAGGACGTCTGTCCCCCAAGGAGAAGGGCTTGATAGAGAGATGGACATATGAGTAGATGAAAGGTAGATGGAGATATAGATGGATGGACAGATATATGTATAGATAGATATATGGATAGAAAGATAATTAGGTGGATGAATAGATAGTTTGATGGATAGACTAATAGATAGATGGATTGAAAGCGAGGTTGATAGATAGGTTGATGGATGCATAGTTGGAAAGATAGATTGATGGATGGATAGATGAATAGAGGGATAGATGGATGGATATATAATAAATAATACATGGATGGATAGAGAGTTGTATAGATGGATGCATGGCATTCAGCATTCATTTTCCTGATTCTGTTTTTAACACTGGGATGGACAACTTTTTTTTTTTAATTTTGCCCCGAGGAGCGAGTTTATTGGGCAGTGCCACTCATCCTGTGAGTGGACATACCGCCATAGCAGCATGTTCAACACTCCCTATGAACAGCTCCTCAAACAAGAAGATGAACATCTGTCAACCCTTAAAAGCTTACGTTATCTTGCGGGTGGAAAATGAGGGCATCTTTTAAGAACAGTATCAATATTTGACAAATAGTGTTTTCCTAACTCAAACAATGTGGGGTTCATTATTCTACACATATATCTAATGTCTCTCAGGTGTTCACATTCTCTCAGGTAGTGGTCAAGGCGGTGTCCGTCACATGCAACTCCGCTGCTCAACTGTTGTTTCCATTCCAAATCGCCATGATATTTGTATCCGAGACGGATTCTCGCTATTACTGATTCTCTCCCTCGTCCTCCTCCTTTTCGTCCATAATAATTGGAGTTGCCAGCTGCAACCATGTTGTACCATTGTACTCACTGGTTCGTTGTTCTATCCTCTTTTCCTCAATAACCTTGTGATATGTCCTGATGACACCTTTAATGTGTATAAGAGTCTTGGGTATGAAGTATTCAATATGGTCTCCTTCAGCGCCTTCAGCAGCCAGCACATCTGCTCCTTCATTTCCACAGATTCTAATATGAGAGGGAATCAACAGAAATATGACGACTTTTCCCTGACTGGTTAGGACTCTCACAGCTCTCTTGATTTCAGTGACTATCTCAGGATTTTCTGCACTATTTTTAGTAAGGCCTTGTTTAGCGCTTCTTTTGAATCAGTGCAGATCACTGCACCATTAGTGTTTCGTTCAAGGAATCTTAACGCTATAACAATGGCAGTTAACTCCGCTTGCGTTGAAGAGGAATAGTTCTCAATTCGTGTTTTTCCTTCATTTCCGCGTTGTAAGGCATTATTCCTAATTACAGTGTATGCTGCACCAGCCCTGCCATTGACAGGATTTGATGACCCGTCAGTGTAGATTTGATCTAACTCACCTCCGGCTTCTTTATAGATTTCCTCGAGATACTTATGCCTCATTTCTTGTGGTATCATGTTGGACTTTTTCGTTGCCATTTCATTGATGATAATCCTGCAAGAGTAATCCTCCCAGGGAGGTAACCTCTCTACAGGCAGGAGCTCACGGGCTTACTCAAGCAGGTGAAGTTCTTCGAGGTAGTAAACTGATCTGTGATGTCATTTTTTGTTTCTCCTGTTTCCTCCTGTGAGTAGCACAGAACTCAGATTTTTCTTGGCAATATCATTGTAATGGGGATCTCTGGCTATCTTAATTGCAAGCTTAGCATTCAGTTCCTAAATTCGACTTTTAACACTGGGGAGGGACAACTCCTTAGATGTTATGGGCAGTTCTTGAGACTCCAAGAATTATTGGCATGGCTTCATTGTATGCTTTCAAGTTTTTTTCATATCGCTTTGGGAATAAGTGCACTAAACTGGTATGACATAGTATATAACAGAGCGCACATAGGCTGTGTACATCATTTTAAGCACGGCAATAGAGGCTCCATGTCCATTCCAGGTCATGGCTTTCAGTGTCCTGAGTCGACTTTTACACATTCCTGTGAGTTGGTTGAGCTCCATTCACTCACCACAGATTCTGCATCTCCGCTGCTCAGCTGGTATTTCCACCCCAGAATCTCATCATGGGCATTCTTACTCCTTCGGCCACCTCCCATTCTTGCTCTAGATTTCATTATAAAAAAATCACGAGTTCAATCCCACTACATTGCCCCAAAATTCTTTTTTGTCAGATATTGTGATTTCATTGTGCTAAGAGGTTGTTGTGGGGTGAAGGTGGTGTATCGCACAGTGGTGGAGGAGAGGGGGAGGAGAAGGGGTTCCTGGGGGCTCCTCCACACTCTGTCATGCTTACACTGCCTTTATCTGGACCCTTGTAAACACAGGGGCAGCGAGAAGGTACAGGCGCCTTCACTGTAAACAATACGGCCTTCCACACTTTCTTCATCACCCTGCCACCCACCTCCACCCCGCCCTGCCACCCACCTCCACCCCGCCCTGCCACCCACCTCCACCCCGCCCTGCCACCCACCTCCACCCCGCCCTGCCACCCACCTCCACCCCGCCCTGCCACCCACCCCCCAACCCGCCCTGCTACCCACCCCCCAACCTGCCCTGCCACCCACCTTTAATCCGCCCTGCCACCCACCCCCCAACCCGCCCTGCCACCCACCCCAACCTGCCCTGCCATCCACCCTCAACCCGCCCTGCCACCCACCCCCAACCTGCCCTGCCACCCACCCCCATCCCGCCCTGCCACCCACCTCCACCCCGCCCTGCCACCCACCTCCACCCCGCCCTGCCACCCACCCCCCAACCCGCCCTGCTACCCACCCCCCAACCTGCCCTGCCACCCACCTTTAACCCGCCCTGCCACCCACCCCCCAACCCGCCCTGCCACCCACCCCAACCTGCCCTGCCATCCACCCTCAACCCGCCCTGCCACCCACCCTCATCCCGCCCTGCCACCCACCCCCCAACCTGCCCTGCCACCCACCCTCAACCCGCCCTGCCACCCACCCCCCAACCCGCCCTGCCACCCACCCCCCAACCCGCCCTGCCACCCACCCCCAACCCGCCCTGCCACCCACCCCCCAACCCGCCCTGCCACCCACCCCCATCCCGCCCTGCCACCCACCCTCAACCCGCCCTGCCACCCACCTCCACCCCGCCCTGCCACCCACCCCCACCCCGCCCTGCCACCCACCTCCACCCCGCCCTGCCACTCACCTCCACCCCGGCCTGCCACCCACCCCCCAACCCGCCCTGCCACCCACCCTCAACCCGCCCTGCCACCCACCCTCAACCCGCCCTGCCACCCACCTCCACCCCGCCCTGCCACCCACCTCCACCCCGCCCTGCCACCCACCGCCCTACTACCCGTCACCCACCGCCCTACTACCCGTCACCCACCGTCCTACCACCCGTCACCCACCGCCCTACTACCCGTCACCCACCGTCCTACCACCCGTCACCCACCGTCCTACCACCCGTCACCCACCGCCCTACCACCCGTCACCCACCGCCCTACTACCCGTCACCCACCGCCCTACCACCCGTCACCCACCGCCCTACCACCCGTCACCCACCGTCCTACCACCCGTCACCCACCGTCCTACCACCCGTCACCCACCGCCCTACCACCCGTCACCCACCGCCCTACCACCCGTCACCCACCGCCCTACTACCCGTCACCCACCGTCCTACCACCCGTCACCCACCGTCCTACCACCCGTCACCCACCGCCCTACTACCCGTCACCCACCGTCCTACTACCCGTCACCCACCGTCCTACCACCCGTCACCCACCGTCCTACCACCCGTCACCCACCGCCCTACTACCCGTCACCCACCGTCCTACCACCCGTCACCCACCGTCCTACCACCCGTCACCCACCGCCCTACCACCCGTCACCCACCGCCCTACTACCCGTCACCCACCGTCCTACCACCCGTCACCCACCGCCCTACTACCCGTCACCCACCGCCCTACCACCCGTCACCCACCGCCCTACCACCCGTCACCCACCGCCCTACCACCCGTCACCCACCGCCCTACCACCCGTCACCCACCGCCCTACTACCCGTCACCCACCGTCCTACCACCCGTCACCCACCGCCCTACCATCCGTCACCCACCGCCCTACCACCCGTCACCCACCGCCCTACCACCCGTCACCCACCGCCCTACCACCCGTCACCCACCGCCCTACCACCCGTCACCCACCGCCCTACCACCCGTCACCCACCGTCCTGCCACACAGTAATACAACACCCAAACACACACACACCATCCACTCACCCACCGCCCAGCAATAAACCACCAATCCACCCACTATCGACACCTCCAACCACCCTCACACTCAACCACCAGCCAACAGTCTCCCAGCTCCCCCAGATGCCTGCCCACTCTGCTACCTATTCGACCATACTTCCACCAACCAAACCACCTCTCAGACAGCCACCGACCACCCTCAGCTGGTTGACACTGCCCTCACTCCGACCATCACCGATTTTTCAAGTGGTTGGGACTCCTCCAGCTCCTCCTCCCTTCACATTCCCAGAACCTCCATACTGATTTTGAATTGACTTTTGATAATTGATCTTGACGACCCATCCTCATCCTTGTTACACGATCAGCCAGCCACACAGCCATATGATCAGCGAGCCACACAGCCATATGATCAGCCAGCCACACAGAAACCAATAGTGCAAATGGGGTGTAACTTTTTTTATTGTATAATGGACGGGGAACATAGGAGTCCTTGGGTCTCCCTCCCTCACTCCTCTCCCCTCTTCCCTCCTCTTCCCCTTATCTCCCCATCTCCTCTTCCCCTCTCCTCTTCCCCTCTCCCTCAACTTCTTCCTTCACCTTCCCTTTTCCCTCTTTATCCCTCTCTCCCGCCTCTCTCTGTGGGCATTCAGTGATGTGTGGAAGGTCAGGACCCAGTTCCTAGTCACAGAGTTTGCACCTGGAGTGTTCAGGGTTGGGAGATCCGTCACCTGTAGCCACCTGCCACAGTCACCTGTAGCCACCTGCCACAGTCACCTGTAGCCACCTGCCACAGTCATCTGTAGCCACCTGCCACAGGTAACGGTGACCCAACCTGACCCTGGCAACCACTGTGTCGCACAGTCTAATGAACAATTTGTGCTGCCTATTAATATAGGTTTCAGATCTGAACAAATCATAGGTTTTTTATACTGGTGCTTTTAGTCGTTGGGAGTCAGTAATTTCGTTCCTATCAGACCTGAGTGTTTGGAACAATATAATTTTGACAGCAGAGATGGGGATACCTAGATCTAATTCAACTTCATCTTTGTTACACGCTAATTTGGCTGCAATGTCTGTCTCATTATATGTTATATTTATGTGTGAAGGTATCCATACAAAGGAGATTCGAGACCCTTTACTCTGTGCAGCAATTAGGTTATTTATAAATGGTAGTATGAGGTTCTTGTTGTCGATCTTCCAGGAGAAGTTTTCGATTGCTTGAAGAGCAGACTTTGAATCACAAAATATTATTCCTCCTTCAATGGTTTTTAATGTATTGGTAGCTAGTTGTAATGCTGCTAGTTCAGCTACTTGTTTAACCTGACACTGACAGTCTTTGTGCAAATATAGATCAGACTGTCGGTGTAGACACAGTGCTCGTGAGATCTTAAATTTTTTATGGAGGAGGCAATTGTTTCAAGTGACAGCTTTGAGAAGAGCAAGATTCTCATTATCTTTCTTGGTGACAGGTGTGTATGATACTTGAATGGTGGGGTACAGATAAAGAGGAATATCGGAGTCAGGTAGATTGCACTTAAAAGGAATGTTGAGTTTGATGAAATTGTAGGCATTTTTGCTAAGCCATTTATCATAAAAGAAGCGAATCGGTATGTTGACACCAGTCCATAGCGTGTTAACAGCACCGAATAATTTGTCTTTGAGCAATACAGGAGATGTTGGGTCTCCAATAACGTTAAGGCAAAAGGTCGTGTTGACTTGCATGATGTTGATGATTCTTGTGCATCTTGGGGCACCAAGAATTATCCTCATGGCCTCTTCTGTACTACTTCAAGTTTGTCCAACACAAAGGCGGGGAATTTAATTAGGTGCAAGGCATGATAATCAACTAGAGATCTAACAAACAACATATAGAATAATCTAGCATATTTAATATTTATACCAATATTCCTACCAGTAAGTGATACCAACTCCAAGGTATTTGTGCTGCCTACACGTTTCAATGTTCTGGTTGTTGACCTTGAAACTTATAGGGACATGAGTTTTCTCTTGGGGCTGGAGAACTCTGTATTTAGTTACAGAGATAAGAAGACCACATTCAATGCTTTTAGTAACGAGTGAATCAAATAGATCTTGCAGCCTAGTTTCGGTACAGTATTTGCAACAATGCATATATCATCGGCATAACAGATGACGGCTTCGTCAGGTAGTGTGGGAATATCAATTGTTAATTTGTGCATCTGAACACTGAACAGTGTTAGACTAAGCACTCCACCCTGGGGTGTATCCAACTCAAAGGGTGCACAATGTTTACTTTTGACCCCCTTGAAAAGGACTGAGGCGGTTCTGTTACTCAGGTAACCCCTGAGCCATGTCAACAGTCTTCCCTTAACTCCAAAACGGGCTAGTTGTTCTAAGATTATTTCTCTGTTTGCTGTATCAAAAGCAGTTTGGAGGTTAATAAATGTCGCCTGAGAGCTTGGTCCCTCTCTAATAAAATATTCAGCAAAGCAAGTTTGTGTGCTTCTTCCAGGAAGGAAACCATACAGGTTAGGAGCAGGGTGGGGCCTAATTTGAAACATTACTCTGTCGAGTATAATCCTCTCAACATATACATAATGTCAGAGAGATAGGTCTGATTTTTTGTGAATTAGGCTTGGTATTGGTATTATGATTATACACCCTGCCTTAGACTTTGATTAAACAATTCTAGCAAAGGGCTATTTGGTAGCTCAGCAAGTACTCTCATGGTGTTGTATGTGATGCCATCCTCTCCAGGATAGGTAGCCTTACCTTTCTTGAGTGCATTTTTTATTTCAAAGGGGGTTATGCCATAGTTATCATCAGGCCCTATTTCACTACAGGCAATTTCAGTATTGAAGTTGCAAAACCGATTTATTTTGGTACTAGCCAGATGATGTTGTACATCTAGGGGCAGGCTGCTTATACTAGCAGTGCTGGCATATTGCTGAAGCAGCATGTCGGCATAGTCTACAGGTGAATGGTGATCAAGTTGACGACTGCTAGGACGAGAAATCTTTTTTCATTTTATTCCACATTTGGGATGAGGATGTTGCATGATTGATGCCTTGCAGAAACTGTTCCCAGTGCTGGTTATACACCTGTTCCTTTAGCTCTCTAAACTCTCGGCTGGCTTTAAGAAATATGTTGAGGAAATATATTAGATAGAAATAAGAAATAGAATATAGAAATATATTATATAGAATATAGAAATATATAGAAATATAGAAATAAGAATAATATATATTCTTATATATTCTTATATAAGAATAATATATATTCTTATATATTCTTATATAAGAATAATATATATTCTTATATAGAAATAAGCTGTTTTATTTGTTTTATACTGCTCAGCTAGGAATAGAACTCTGTCATGCAGGGGCTTAAGGCGTGAGTCAGTGAACCACCTCTGTCCCTTCCTCACTGTTTTGGGTCTTGTGGATTTTACATTGTCATAAAGAGCGGTTACTTCAGTGACCAGGTCCTCATATAATGCATTGACGGTAGTAAAGCAGTAAGTGTTATACCATTCAGAAATGCGGAATTTGAAGAGCATGTGTAAATTTTCAGGGATATTAATTTTTTTTCCAAAGCTTAGGGGTTTGACATTATTGATGGTGTATGAACTGAATATGGCAAAGTGATCACTAACTAATTCATGAGCAATTGATCCTCCGACATCATTATCAATGAGACCGTGACCAATGACATAATCAAGCCTGCCACCCATGAGGTGTGTGACGTTAGCGGAGTCAAAGTTGAATACGGACATGTTATTATCTCTTAGATATTTCACAAAGACTCTGCCATTCCTGTTTGTTTTGGTGTCACCCAGGCTAGTGTGTCTAGCATTAAAATCTCCCATGACAATGGTTTGAGAGCTGCTGGTGATTTTTGGAAGAGAAGCTTCCACCATTTGATCGCACCTTACATATACATGAACTAAATTAATAAACCCGGTCGCTGTAGCAATCTGAAACTGCTGATAATATGAGTCGTCACTTTTGTGGTTTTTAACATGTTTACATACTAGGTTACTTTTAACATCTTAAGATTCCGACATTATGTGAACCAACATTTGCGAAAGTTACATAACCTGAGAGTTTGGGTGGCGTTTTGTTTTTTGTGTTTGCAGTGTATGGTTCCTGCAGGCACAGTACATCACTGTTGTTGGCACCAGCGTACATCATTAGATCAAACAGCCTCCCGTGCACGTTTTTCACATTCCACGTGAAAAATTTAAGAGTGATTTTGTCGTGGTCGTGGATAATTTTGTCGTGGGTAATAATGTCCATGAACTTGACGAAGAGAAGTGTTTACAAGGTTCACAAGTTGCCAGCTATTGCTTACAAGTGGCAATTGTTTAGGGTCAGTGAGTGCATTTGCTAATTACAGTTAAGACACACGAGTTTCCATTTGTTACACTCGCTACAGCGGTACTTTCAGCACCAGATGAGGGGTCAATATTGTTTTTTTCTTTTCTTTTTTGTATTAACACATTAGGTACATCTGCATTTGTGCAACTGTCCTAGACTATATGAAGGGGAGTACAGTGTGTCAAAAAGTTAGCTACGTGATGCTAAAAGATCCCCATCACACAGGATGGTTAGTCATACAGAGGCATGTGATCAGTATTCTGCACTGACAGACTCTGGGTGCATTATGAGGATATCATCAACACAAGAGTGAAACTAAAAGTCCCCATCTCGCAGGATGGTTAATCATACAGGGCCGAAGAAATGGTGGCCTATACCTTTTTTTTTTGGGGGGGGGGAAGTAAAGAGGAAGGAGAGGCATAGGTGAAGGGAAGTTTAGAAGTGGGAAATACAGTGAGAGTTATGAAAGCAGGCGGGCTGTCCGCCTTGCTGACACGATGTGTGGGTGTTGGCAGCTAAGCTAAGCTGGCTCTCTCTTGTCAGGGAGCTGTGAGTGTGTGAGAGGTTTTCCACATGTGTTTCACCATATATGGATGTCCATAGATGAATAATGTGTAGCTTTCATATATACACACTCCGATGCTTCCACACATGTTCTGTTCAAGGCTATTTATTTTATTATTATTTATTTATTTATTCATACATACACCTACACATATGGTCTGGTTGTGAGAAGAGATTATATGTTCCTCAATGAACATATAATCTCTTCTCACAACCAGGCAATATGGTAATCTATGGTGCTATTTAACTCAGTTTTTATGCACGATGTTTCCTTTCCATTAAAGTCTGTGACACTGATTTCCTGTGCACTGCTTTTGAACGCTTCCCAGTCAGTTTTAGTGTATTGAAGTCTTGGTGGTGAGGGTTTCTGAATAGGATTGGTTGATTGCGTCATTATTATTGGTAGGTGGTCGCTTGTGCTCACAGGGCCCCTTTCTATGTGGGTGTTTAGGAAGTGGTGGTTGTTTGACAGTATTATGTCTGGTTTACCACTGTGGCCTTGTCTGACGTAAGTTGGGAAGTCTGGGCCCAGGTGGGTTAGATTTCCGTTCCTTATCATATTGCGGATGGCTTCTCCTGCCAGGCTGTTCCTTCCGTGTCCCAGTGTTCTGTGCTTGGCGTTCAGATCTCCCAGGAAGTAGGCAGGTCTGTTCCTTCTGAGGAGTTTCATGATGTCTGCCAGGGGAAGTTAAGGTCGTCTTGGTGGTTGGTAACACGTTCCTATGAAGATTATACATTTCGTAGTTTGGAGTTCAATTGCCAGTAAGTTTTCTTGAAAGTTATCTATAATTTTGTGTGGGATATTTCTTGTTACAGCAATTGCTGCTCCATCGTTGGCCTGGTCAGCTCTGTTGGCCTGGTAAGTTTTGTAATTGAAGATCTTTATCTTCTCACTTTCATTTTCCCATGGCTGTTAAAGAGTATTATGTCTGGGTCTATTTCTCTGAACAAGTTGATGAGTTCCAATGCTCTGTATGGAGTCCAGCTTAAAACATTGTGTTGTATTATTGTTGATGACTGGATGGCTATGTTGAAACTGATGGGTCGCTTCCACCTCGTGGTAGCAATAAGTATAGATAGGGGTGTATCTCAACCCGTTCTCGCAAATTTAATAAGTCAATATTGACTTATTAAATATGTGCATAGGTGACATACTTAACATAATAGATACCCTTAAATAGATTCATAGAAAACATCGACCTTACCTAACCTACTTAGTATGTTAAGATAAGCATCTTATTGCTTCGTAATTACAATTATTACCTAACCTATAATAGGTATAGGTTAAGTAATAATTGTAATTACGAAGCAATAAGATGCTTATCTTAAGATACTAACAAGGTTAGGTAAGGTCGGTGTTTTCTATGAATCTTTTTAAGGGTATCTATTATGTTTAGTATATCACCTATGCACGTAGTTAATAAGTCAATATTGACTTTACGAATTTGCGAGAACGGGTTGGTATCTTAGATATACATACTCAATTTTACTTTATTTTGTTTTTGTTTTCCACCTCGTGGATTGTTTCAGCTCGATGAACTTATAGTTACTTATCTGGTGAATGGTTATGGCGGTTTGGTTGAAAGAATGCGCGACATTATATGGTTGAAGACGTCACTCGTATTGACATTGGGAATGTTTTGTTAGAACTTTAGGTGCTGAGTTTGTAAACGTTCTTGAAGGGTCTTGCGGTTAACCGTGTGGGCTGTTTCTTGAGAATTCGATATTGTTTGAGACCTCTACTGAGACCTGAGTGATACTAAAAGTCCCCATGTCGCAGGATGGTTAATACCACCTTCCCACTCCCTGCTTCTCCTCCCCTTCCCTTCCCTCATCTCTCTCTCTCTCTCTCTCTCTCTCTCTCTCTCTCTCTCTCTCTCTCTCTCTCTCTCTCTCTCTCTCTCTCTCTCTCTCTCTCTCTCTCTCTCCCCCTCGCTCCTCACCCCCCACCCCGTACCCGATACCAATGACCTAGAAGTAAGAGTGCATATATATTACAACATAATCAATCAATCTCTCACTTTCTCCTCCCGACACTTCATCTTCTCCCCTCTCCCCCGCTCCCCTCAGCCCCTCACCCCTCCCTCACCCCTCCCTCACCCCTCCCGCGCCCCTCAGATTACTTGAGGGAGGCTCGTGAGTGACAAATGAGGGAAGTGCCATAGAATCGAAACCCCTCACCGGAAGGTCAGTCTTTTGTGTCATTGTTTCCCACTTTATTTATTTAGTTTTTTTCATGCTAAAAGGTTGTATTTGTGTGTCAAAGGTGCTATCTCTTATATATAACTTTGAAAATATAAGTAATGTATGGATATACGAGTATAGATATACAGATACCCACATACTTATTCATAATATATATATATATATATATATATATATATATATATATATATATATATATATATATATATATTAATAATAATAATAATTATTACTATTATTATTTTTATTATTATTATTTTTATTGAAGAAGGCCGGCCTCGGGTAAAGTGGGGGGCTATGGCGATCTTTGTCAGGAACCCGTAGGTGCGGGACGGGACGTCCACCTCCTGGGGCTCGTGCGGCCCCCACGCTCTTCTGCTTCAGGAGGCTGGGGTCGTTCATACCCTTGATGGGGTGGTTCTTCTTCGGCCCCGACCTCGGCGGTCTCCGGGGTCTGGGGTCCCTGTGCCCTTCTTCACCAACTTCGAGGTCATCCCCGGAACTCACAGTTCCTGCGACGGCGCTGGAACCAATCGTATTGGCGAATGCCTTTCCATTGGAGACTTTCAGCGCCGTGGAGAGGAGGGACCTGCTGCCTGGGTAACAGCTTCTCCCCCGAATCAACCTATCCTTGCTATGCGCCCTGGAGAGGCCACCCCAGACCGACAACCAGAGCGCAACTTCATAGTCTCATAGTCTCCTGAGACTGATGGATGCCTACTACTATATATATATATATATATATATATATATATATATATATATATATATATATATATATATATATATATATATATATGTATATTTAATGGTTACATGATATACATTGGTTGATACAAAAAATGGTTAAAAGAAAAACCGTGAGACTTTAAACTAGAGACCAGCGTCACTATTATGAAAATATATCTCATGAAATATACTATTTCACTTCACTGTCTCATGAAATATACTGGAAAACCTCAACAGGAAAAATTGGGAAACACTTGATAGGTAAATGTTGTATTATATGGGCAACACGGGTTCAGCGAGGAACATTTTGATTCAGTGACGAAAAAATATCGTGAGAGTATACCATATGGTGTCTGGGATATACCATATGATATATGACATATGGAACGCCAATGGAAGATAGAGATGACAAGTTCTATCAGATAGATTATATAGAACAAGTTGGGTCAATGGTAGTACAGTACTTCCATAACTTATAGAAAAAAATACAACGTCCTCCCTTCTCCCCAACCATCACTCTGCCTTCTCCCCCAACCATCCCCCTGCCTTCTCCCCCCCCTCCCCCCCCCCTCCCCCCCTCAGTATCCAGCCTGTGAGGGACCTCTACTCACCAATTTGTCTTCCTGGACATGTTGATGTTTCGGGGTCAAATTTCTCTTTTTTCCTCCTCACCCCTCACCTAACCCCCTCCCCCCCCCCCCTTCCCCGTCTCCACTACTGGCCACTTCCCCCACTCCTTGACCCAATCCCCCCCCCCCCCCCCCCACCACTAAACTCACATAACAGCGTAATACAGTGCTCACAGATGTATGGAAAGCTTTGGTCGGTTTACCAGATTACTAGATGAAAACCCACCCAAAAAACAATATATATATATATATATATATATATATATATATATATATATATATATATATATATATATATATATATATATATATGTGTGTGTGTGTGTGTGTGTGTGTATGAACAGGAATATTTCAGTTTGCATATTATCTTTATTTTTTTCCGGACGAAATTAATAGCACAAACATTGGTGTACTGGAGGTCCATCACCACACCTTGGTACTTTGGACCAAATAGTTGTTATAAGCACGATGAGTTGACAGCTTACACCCCACCCCCACCCCCTGCCCCAAGACAACCACTCCCCCAGCCCCCCCTCCCCCTCCCCAACATGGAGAATAAATAATCACATACTCTGATGATGTTATATAATATGCCAACCAGGACTATCAAAGTCGCTACTGGGTAACAGAAGCAAGGTAGAAATTGAATTCATAAATGCAAAAAAAAACAGACTTTGGAAAACTAAGGAGATTCCGGAACCTTAGCATGAACATACAGCTACTCTTATATAAGACTTGTCCGGCCGCGTCTGGAATACCCTCCACCCGTCAGAACCGTCACATACTTTAAAGGGAAATCAACATGGAAAACTTCAAGCAGTGCACAACAAGGCACTAAAGAGGGCAGCAAAAACACCGTCCACCTTATGGCCAGACACTCCAGGAGCTCCATGAACTCCTGAACATACAGCCACTAACAGCACCAAGCCATCAGGGTGTGGAACATCATCGCAATGTTAGAGGACCCAATGTTAGATAGATTACTCCAAGATGAGACGCCCCACTCCCACAGCTGGTGGCCCAAGATGAGACGCCCCACTCCCACAGCTGGTGGCCCAAGATGAGACGCCCCGCTCCCACAGCTGGTGGCCCAAGATGAGACGCCCCGCTCCCACAGCTGGTGGCCCAATATGAGACGCCCCGCTCCCACAGCTGGTGGCCCAAGATGAGACGCCCCACTCCCACAGCTGGTGGCCCAAGATGAGACGCCCCACTCCCACAGCTGGTGGCCCAAGATGAGACGCCCCACTCCCACAGCTGGTGGCCCAAGATGAGACGCCCCGCTCCCACAGCTGGTGGCCCAATATGAGACGCCCCACTCCCACAGCTGGTGCCCCAAGATGAGACGCCCCGCTCCCACAGCTGGTGGCCCAAGAAGAGACGCCCCACTCCCACAGCTGGTGGCCCAAGATGAGACGCCCCGCTCCCACAGCTGGTGGCCCAAGATGAGACGCCCCACTCCCACAGCTGGTGGCCCAAGATGAGACGCCCCGCTCCCACAGCTGGAGACCGGCAGGTGTGAAGGTGCTAATCACTGGGCATGCAGTGATGTAGTGTGGGAGGTCAAGACCCAGTTCCTGGTCACAGAGTTTGCACCTGAAGTGCTCAGGGTTGGGAGATCCGTCACTTGTAGCCACCTGCCACAATCACCTGTAGCCACCTGCCACAGGTAACTCAACCTGATCCTGCCACTCCTCTCCCTGCACTCCCCTCCTCTCACTCCACTCCCCCCCCCCCTTCACTCTTCTTCCTTCACTCCTCTCCTCTTCTTTCCGCTTTATCACTCTGTTCCTAACACCCGCTCCATATGCCAGGTTGGCTAACATAAGAACGGCATTTAGAAACTTGTGCAAGGAATCTTTCAGAACTTGAGATATTAGAAACATTTTTAGTGTCAGAGTGGTTGACAAATAGAATGCATAAGGCAGTCATGTGGTGGAGGCTGACTCCATACACAGTTTCAAGTGTAGATATGATAGAGCCCAGTAGGCTCAGGAACCTGTACACCAGTTGATTGACAGTTGAGAGGCGGGACCAAAGAGCCAGAGCTCAACCCCCGCAAGAACAAATAGGTGAGTACACACACACACACACACACACACACACACACACACACACACACACACACACACACACACACACACACAGTAAATACAGTAAATACACACACACACACACACACACACACACACACACACACACACACACACACACACACACACACACACACACACACACACACACACATATGGCGCGCGACCATTTTTTTCCCCAAATGTTGAGGCGTAGTGAAGGTGTGGAGGTGGTGACCGCGTGTGTGTGAAAGTTGACACACAGGAAGCCACAACCGCTTGTCCTGGTCAGCCGGGCCGCCGGGGAGGGGCCGGAGAGCCACGGTGGAAGGCGAGGTGAGGAAGTTAAAGAGGAGAAAGAAATGGAGGATGTGGGAGAGAGGAATGAGTTACGGAGGAGAGATGCAAGACACATGTTGTGTGTTATGTCGTCTCAATGGGACACCCCCTGGCTTATCCTCAGGGGGCCAGGGGTGGATGAGGGGATTGTAGGGGGGGTGAGGGGATTGTAGGAGTGGGTGAGGGGATTGTAGGGGTGGGTGAGGGATAGGGTAAGCTGTTCTTGAGATTTTGATACTCCCATTGGCGATGGTGAGGGTGGCCTGTCGTCTGGTGATGGAGTTGTTCTAGTGACAGTGGTTGCGCTTATGGTAGTTGTAAATGTCATGTAGATGGTGGTAGTGGTGGTGGTAGAGGCCATGATAGTAGTTATCGTCGTGTTAGTGATTGTTATGATGTTGCAATTAGAATGAATTTTTATCACGATAGTCCCTGATTAGTAAACGTTCGCCAAGAATCGTCATTAAGAGAAAATACCTTGGCAAGCTTGAAGACAGTTGGGCAGACATACTCAGGGAAAATGGTCAGCTGTAAACAGGACTGGGTGTAAACAGGACTTGAGTGCTTACCTATGAGTAACTACGGGGGAAAGTAAAGTCTAAAGCTCTTTATGCCCCGCCTACTGGCCTACTTGCGCCTGTTTGGTGACAATTTAACAATTCTGACGTTCGAATTCTTTGTCGAATTTGACCTTAAAATTGGAGGTGGCTTTTACAACTTCCTTTAGTGCACTCCCCTTCTTAACTCCCTTGTTAACTTCTACAGGGAACGAGAACTTTCTTACATTTCTTCGACTTCAAACCTGCCTTGAATTCTTATTTGAAAACAATTAGAAACCAGACCTGCCTTGAAGGATGTGAAGAATATTCCAGGCGATAGAGTACCAGTAAATAGGATTCAGGAAAAAAGTGGGGTAAATACTGGTTTGGAAAAGGGGGTAGTCTATGTATGGAACCGAATTACCGGGTAACACAATAGGCGTCGGATCGCTGGAGTGTTTCAAGCGTAGGTTAGACATATGTCAATGAGATTGGGTGGTTATAAATAGGAACGGGTCCATAGAATTACCAGGTTATATTAATTGTTATAATGTTATTTTTTACACATTATGCATTCAAGACCAACCCTTGTGATAAGTAAATTTATTATATTTCCTCTTAATTTAAATTTAAGGAGGCTTTGGGGAGCCTTGGGTGATTCAGTGGTCGATAACAGCTGAACAATAACAACAATAACAATATTTTATGGAACAATACTCTATGGAACAATATTATGTGGAACAATATTCTGTGGAACAATACTCTATGTAACAATACTCTATGTAACAATACTCTATGGAACAATACTCTATAGAACAATACTCTATAGAACAA
Source organism: Procambarus clarkii (assembly GCF_040958095.1). NCBI lineage: Eukaryota > Metazoa > Arthropoda > Malacostraca > Decapoda > Cambaridae > Procambarus > Procambarus clarkii. Next base: position 47,908,308 of record NC_091150.1, on the reverse strand, counting down.
TACTCTATGGAACAATACTCTATGTAACAATATTCTATGGAACAATACTCTATGTAACAATACTCTATGTAACAATACTCTATGGAACAATACTCTATGTAACAATATTCTATGGAACAATACTCTATGTAACAATACTCTATGTAACAATACTCTATGGAACAATACTCTATAGAACAATACTCTATAGAACAATACTCTATGGAACAATACTCTATGGAACAATACTCTATGTAACAATACTCTATGTAACAATACTCTATGGAACAATACTCTATGGAACAATACTCTATGGAACAATACTCTATGTAACAATACTCTATGGAACAATACTCTATGGAACAATACTCTATGGAACACTTCACAACCACTACTGTTGTCACAACCACTACTGTTGTCACAACCACTACTGTTGTCACTATCACTACTGTTGTCACCACTACTGTTGTCACAACCACTACTGTTGTCACTATCACTACTGTTGTCACCACTACTGTTGTCACAACCACTACTGTTGTCACTATCACTACTGTTGTCACCACTACTGTTGTCACAACCACTACTGTTGTCACAACCACTACTGTTGTCACAACCACTACTGTTGTCACTATCACTACCGTTGTCACCACTACTGTTGTCACCACCACTACCGTTGTCACCACTACTGTTGTCACCACTACTGTTGTCACAACCTCTACTGTTGTCACAACCACTACTGTTGTCACAACCTCTACTGTTGTCACAACCACTACTGTTGTCACAACCAATACTGTTGTCACAACCTCTACTGTTGTCACAACCACTACTGTTGTTACTACACTACTGTTGTCACAACCAATACTGTTGTTACTACCACTACTGTTGTCACAACCACTACTGTTGTCACAACCACTACTGTTGTTACTACCACTACTGTTGTCACAACCAATACTGTTGTCACAACCAATACTGTTGTCACAACCACTACTGTTGTCACAACCACTACTGTTGTCACAACCACTACTGTTGTCACTACCAATACTGTTGTCACAACCACTACTGTTGTTACTACCACTACTGTTGTCACAACCACTACTGTTGTCACTACCACTACTGTTGTCACTACCACTACTGTTGTCACTACCACTACTGTTGTCACAACCAATACTGTTGTCACAACCACTACTGTTGTCACAACCACTACTGTTGTCACAACCACTACTGTTGTCACAACCACTACTGTTGTCACTACCAATACTGTTGTCACAACCACTACTGTTGTTACTACCACTACTGTTGTCACAACCAATACTGTTGTCACAACCACTACTGTTGTCACAACCACTACTGTTGTTACTACCACTACTGTTGTCACTACCACTACTGTTGTCACTACCAATACTGTTGTCACAACCACTACTGTTGTCACAACCACTACTGTTGTCACAACCACTACTGTTGTCACAACCAATACTGTTGTCACTACCACTACTGTTGTCACAACCAATACTGTTGTCACAACCAATACTGTTGTCACAACCACTACTGTTGTTACTACCACTACTGTTGTCACTACCACTACTGTTGTCACAACCACTACTGTTGTCACAACCACTACTGTTGTCACAACCAATACTGTTGTCACTACCAATACTGTTGTCACAACCAATACTGTTGTCACAACCACTACTGTTGTCACAACCACTACTGTTGTCACAACCAATACTGTTGTCACAACTACTACTGTTGTTACTACCACTACTGTTGTCACAACCACTACTGTTGTCACTACCACTACTGTTGTCACAACCACTAATGTTGTCACTACCAATACTGTTGTCACAACCACTTCTGTTGTTACTACCACTACTGTTGTCACAACCACTACTGTTGTCACAACCAATACTGTTGTCACAACCACTACTGTTGTCACTACCACTACTGTTGTCACAACCACTACTGTTGTTACTACCACTACTGTTGTCACAACCACTACTGTTGTCACAACCACTACTGTTGTCACAACCAATACTGTTGTCACAACCACTACTGTTGTCACAACCACTACTGTTGTCACTACCAATACTGTTGTCACAACCACTACTGTTGTTACTACCACTACTGTTGTCACAACCACTACTGTTGTCACAACCACTACTGTTGTCACAACCAATACTGTTGTCACAACCAATACTGTTGTCACAACCACTACTGTTGTCACTACCACTACTGTTGTCACTATCACTACTGTTGTCACCACTACTGTTGTCACAACCACTACTGTTGTCACAACCACTACTGTTGTCACAACCAATACTGTTGTCACAACCACTACTGTTGTCACAACCTCTACTGTTGTCACAACCAATACTGTTGTCACAACCACTAATGTTGTCACAACCACTACCGTTGTCACAACCACTACTGTTGTCACTACCACTACTGTTGTCACTACTCCAACACACTGTCTCAACACTAAGATGGGTCAGAGACACAGGGAAGAACTTCAGTTTGTAACATCTGTTGATGTAGATTTGACTAAATGTAAACTCTGTCAGCAGAACTATTCGCATACTTTGCTCCATTATGTAATGGAATGCGAAAAAATGGGTAATTTAGGCACCGTCAATGGTGTCCAAGAAATGTGTAAGCACTTAATTCATAATGATGTGCTGCCACGAATCTTAAATCTAAGTATCCAAAAGTATCTAGGTATAAGTAGTATAAGTATCCAAAAGTATCTAGGTATAAGTAGTATAAGTATCCAAAATTTGCTTACTCTTCGTTGTTGTTTTAGATTCAGCTTCTCGGAATGAAATGTCCATGTAGCACGGGCTATGGTGAGCCCGTAATTGAGTTCTGTTATTCACGATAACCTTGTTACTATGATATTTGGGTCAAAGTGTTAAATGGAGGTGGGGTTTCCTTCTTTTGGCACTGGTTTTAGTCTTGTTTAAATAACATTTTCTTGGTGGCGGATATAGATGCAAAGTGTTCACTAGTGTGTCCCATTCTTCAGTTGATTGTTTAACCATTGTAGTCGCTGTGGATTTTGCATCTAATGCAGGTGCTCTTGTTGGTTGAATGTTGAGTTTGATGCGCAGAGCTTCAGTTGTTTCATATTCCATACAATGGTGGCGCCTCTGCATCTCTTCCACAGATATGATACTCTTTAACTATTGGGTTTATTACCTCCCAGCAGCACTTGTAACCAAGTCTGAGTCTGTGTATGGCTACTGCAATGTCTCTGGATTCTCTGGATAAGTTTACGGCAGGCATGAAAGAGTAGTAGTACCCAGTGGCTTGTTCGTACCACATCGCAGTGGGTCTGCATTCCGCTACTTGATTTGCTCCTTAATCTGTGAAAAACTTGGATGTGTTTTTATCTGTACAACAGTTAAAGCCGTGGCATGTGCTTACTGTAGGTGCAGCCTGCACATGGACTGTAAATCTGCCGCCCAGTTGGGTGGGTGTGGGGCACATGACTGTAAAGCTGCCGCCCAGTTGGGTGGGTGTGGGGCACATGACTGTAAAGCTGCCGCCCAGTTGGGTGGGTGTGGAGCACATGACTGTAAAGCTGCCGCCCAGTTGGGTGGGTGTGGGGCACATGACTGTAAAGTTACTAGTAACTGTGTGACTCACTATAGATGTAAAGTGCCTTGTATAGTGACTGTTGTTAGCCTCTTGTTGAATCACTTGTGATATAAAAAGATTATTGAAATGTATATTCGTTTGTGTACGTAGATGTATATATATGTACTTGTGTATGTAACATTAACAATTGTGTAACTCGCTTCAAAAGACTGTCGCTTGCTTAGCTAAACGAACTCTGGGGATCAGTTCCTGAACCTCACAGTTGTGCCTCTGTAACCCTTTCCACCACCACCCACGGAATGGGTATGGGGTGCATAATAATTACATAAAATGAAAAAATGTACTTACGCATAAATGGATGTCCATAGATGAATAGTGTGTATATACTGCACACTCACATGCTTACGTATATGTTTTGATGTTCCATTTAAGGGTCTTTTTGCGGGGAGGGGGAGGCGGAGGGGGTTGTATTTCGTGTTGGAACTGTGTGTTGTGGGGACTTAGTCCCCGTCGAGTACATCCAAGCTCTTTAACTCTCAAGAAATAACAAAAACATCACTGTCAGCCTTGACGGCTCCACTCTCCGTCTTGTCCCCCGCGCCCTCACGCCCCTGACCTCCCGCAGCGTGCCCCCTGACCTCCTCCACCTCATGTTGACCCACAGAAGGCCCAGCTGTCTGTGGGCCCACGTGTGGGGCCCATGGCTCAGTGCTCGACCACTAGTACCGATCACCTCGTGTCTGTGTGTCATTCTTGGCCGCGTTTCCTGCCATGCTTCGAGAGCCAGGACGGTGAGGGACGATAATTGTTTACATTTTGTAATCGTCCTCTTCCCCCCTCCTGCTCATTCTCTTCTTTCTCCTCCTACTCCTCATCTATCTCCTCTCCTTCCCATTTCCCTCTATTCTTTCTTATGTACACCCTCCAAGCCCCATGCCCCCCACCCCCCAGAATAGAGTAAGGGGGAGGGGCGGGTCGGACCTCACGCCTCGTTACATGGCTGGCTGACCCCTACCCCTCACACAGGTGGTCGTCCCCTATTTCCATCTCCCCCCCCCCCCGCTCCCTCCTTCCTCCATCACCTCATTTCCCCCGTCTTCCCGACCCGTCCCTAACACCTCCCCCGACTCTGTGGTCGCTGGCCTTCCTGCTACCGTAAGAGTAGCCGTCGAGGAGCTCCTGGGGGCGTTCTGGGGGCTACCGGAAGTACCGGGGAGCTGCTGGGAGCGTTCTGGGGGCTACCGGAAGTACCGGGGAGCTGCTGGGAGCGTTCTGGGGGCTACCGGAAGTACCGGGGAGCTGCTGTAAGCGTTCTGGGGGCTACTGGAAGTACCGGGGAGCTGCTGGGAGCGTTCTGGGGGCTACCGGAAGTACCGGGGAGCTGCTGGAAGCGTTCTGGGGGCTACTGGAAGTACCGGGGAGCTGCTGGGAGCGTTCTGGGGGCTACTGGAAGTACCGGGGAGCTGCTGGGAGCGTTCTGGGGGCTACCGGAAGCACCGGGAGCTGCTGGGATGTATAGGGAGCGTTCTGGAGGATATATATATATATATATATATATATATATATATATATATATATATATATATATATATATATATATATATATATATATATATATATAACTGAAAACTCACACCCATATTGAGTTTATATTGTCGTTTATTGTATTGATGTTTATATTAGAGTTGCATATTGTCCAGGGGACCATTCTGGCTTGTTCGCATATATATATATATATATATATATATATATATATATATATATATATATATATATATATATATATATATATATATATATATATATATGGAACTTGGTCAGAACATCACTTCACCTTTGTAAACGCACATTAATGACACTATGTAAAAAGACACCTCGAACACTGTTTACGTAGGACAGACTTAAATCTATGTACTTACGTATTATGTATGTAGGTTAGATTAGCATTTTAAAAGCACTACAATCACCTTCTGTGGTTGTTTAATAATTCACTGAACTATATGTTTAACATATCTCTCACCCTGTCAGTGGAGGACACAAGAAAAAATGTGTATATGCTGTTTATCATGGTAAATGTGTGGCCTCGTCTGTGGTAGAAAACAATAACAATAAATAAAAAACTGCCTTCCTCCGCTCCCCCTTCCCTATGGCTGCCATTCTTTATCTTCCCTACCTTTCCCTCTCCCCTTGTTTCTCTTGCATCTCTTTCCCACCTTGAACCTCCCTTCCTCAGTACTTTATCTCTCCTTACGTCCCTCTCCTCTTCCTTTACCATCCCTCTCCTGTCCTCACAACACCTTCTCTAACCTCAAAACCACTCACCCTCCCTCAACTTCCCTCACAACCCTCCCCCTTCCCTCACAACTCCTCCCCTTCCCTCACAACTCCTCCCCTTCCCTCACAACCCCTCCCCTTCCCTCACAACCCTCCCCCTTCCCTCACAACTCCTCCCCTTCCCTCTCAACTCCTCCCCCTTCCCTCACAACTCCTCCCCTTCCCTCACAACTCCTCCCCTTCCCTCACAACTCCTCCCCTTCCCTCACAACTCCTCCCCTTCCCTCACAACTCCTCCCCTTCCCTCACAACTCCTCCCCTTCCCTCACAACTCCTCCCCTTCCCTCACAACCCCTCCCCTTCCCTCACAACCCTCCTCCTTCCCTCACATCTCCTCCCCTTCCCTCACAACTCCTCCCCCTTCCCTCACAACTCCTCCCCCTTCCCTCACAACTCCTCCCCTTCCCTCACAACTCCTCCCCTTCCCTCACAACTCCTCCCCTTCCCTCACAACTCCTCCCCTTCCCTCACAACCTCTCCCCTTCCCTCACAACCCTCCCCCTTCCCTCACATCTCCTCCCCTTCCCTCACAACTCCTCCCCCTTCCCTCACAACTCCTCCCCTTCCCTCACAACTCCTCCCCTTCCCTCACAACTCCTCCCCTTCCCTCACAACTCCTCCCCTTCCCTCACAACTCCTCCCCTTCCCTCACAACTCCTCCCCTTCCCTCACAACTCCTCCCCTTCCCTCACAACCCCCTCCCTTCCCTCACAACCACCTCCCCTTCCCTCACAACCCCCTCCCTTCCCTCACAACCGTCCCCTCATTCCTGGCGGCGGCTGCACTAATGATACCCACATGCCTTAGCTAAGACGAATAATCTAAATTTTACGTAAATAGCGAGTAGTGTCGCGCCTCTCTTGTCTCCCCTCCTCCCACTCCCCTCCCCCTCCCCCCTCTCCTCTCCCCTCCCCTCTCTCCTCTCCTCTCCTCTCCCCTCCTCTCCCCTCACTTCTCTTCTCTCGTACGCTCCCCTCTCCTTCTCTTTCCTCTTTTTACCTTAACAATGTATTGGTGTTAAGGTAAAGGTTTGGTGGTATGACCAAATGTGGCCTAAGAGACCATATGGGCCGCAATATGTGTGTGTAAGGGGGACCTGATCTGCATGACAAGTAGGCCTATTGCAGTATTGCCTTGCGTTGCAGAGTCTGCCTTCTGCAGCATTGACCCGCAAGGGGTCGAGCGTGCCCAGCGTAACGGTACAACAATACTTGAAACAACTCCCAACCACCATCAGCAACAACCTCATTCACTGTTAATCTGTGACTGACCAACCAGGGGAGCCGACTTGTACGTCGATGTTTACAGCCGACGCCAAAGGCGAGGGTTATAAAAACAGAGGAGAACTGCAGGAAGTTACAGGGAAGACCTTGACAAACTACAGGAGTGGGCAAACAACTGGTTGCTAGAATTCAGTCCTAACAAGTGCAAGGTAATGAAGATGGGAAAGGAAACCACAAGATTTCTATATCGTAAGGGAAAGTAGGCAACAACTAAAATGGAAAAGAGAAAAAGAGAGATTTGAGAATAGGTACAATGCCTATACTACCACCAGAGGGGCACTCAGCTGGTTAACCACTATCACCACTATCTACTAACCTCCCCCACCACTAATCCTAAACCTCCACAACCACCAACCTCCCTCACCACAACCCCCACCACCACTATCACTACCATCGCCACCCACATCGCCAACCACACCACCACAACCAACCACACAACCACAACCACCCACACTACCATAACCACCCACACTACCATAACCATCCATACCACCACCACCTACCACCACCCACACCACCACCACCACCGCCACCACCACCGCCGCCACCACCACTCACACCACCACCTACCACAACCTACCACCACCATCACCGCCACCACCACCCCCACCATCTACACCACCACAACCACCCACACCACGACCACCACCACAACCACCCATACCACCACCGCCATTAGCACCACGACCACCTACCACCACCCACACCACCACCACCTCTCACACCACCACCGCCACCACCACCACCACCTACACCACCACCGCCACCACCACCACCACTACCCACCACCACCACTACCCACACCACCACCACCGCCACCACCACCACCGCCATTAGCACCACAACCACCTACCACCACCCACCCCACCACCCTCACCACCACCCACACCACCGCCACCCACACCACAATAAACACAGCTCCAGGGCCCCCCAACCCCCCTCCATTATTCACGGCTGTGACACAAACTATTCATTGCATAAACATTTCCCCAAGATGAATGGGTGGTGTTGGCCCTCAGGTCACGTGACACCAGGGGAGAGGGGCGGGCGGTCTCACACGCCTCCCAACCACCCAATGTTCTGCCCTATTTAATGTACTATTTACAATATAATTCACTCCCAAGACGTTCTGGCGTCTAGATTACCACCCAGCAAATATTTTATGCAGTGTTTTACCCTTTTTAAACACCTATTGTAGTGCTTGTTCACTCCATGACCAACTAACCCCCGACGACACTCTCCAGTACACCGTGAGTGTCTTCACTTACAGTCAAGGTGTACTCTGGTAAGCACTTGTACTCATTTCTCTAGATACACTGGCTAACTAGAGGGAAGGAAATGCATGAATAGTTGGGTAAACAGCAGCTCTGGCCTTAAGGACCAAGAGTCTTGGCGGGTAAATGGAATGGACTTTGGCCTTTGTTTATAAGGACGGGGTGCAGAGGCTGCTGGTTGTGAATGCTCGAGGGCACGGCAGCTCCCTGAGCTCATGCTCGACCGACCTGCCCAAACTATCGTACTGCCCTGGTCAAAGCTTTGTTAGTTTCCAAACTATCATACCGCCCTGGTCAAAGCTTTGTTCCCAAACTATCATACCGCCCTGGTCAAAGCTTTGTTAGTTTAACTGCCTGACACTCGACCGACCTGCCCAAACTATTGTACCGCCTTGGTCAACGCTTTGTTAGTTTCCAAACTATCATACCGCCCTGGTCAAAGCTTTGTTTGTTCCCAAACTATCATACCGCCCTGGTCAAAGCTTTGTTAGTTTAACTGCCTGACACTCGACCGACCTGCCCAAACTATTGTACCGCCCTGGTCAACGCTTTGTTAGTTTCCAAACTATCATACCGCCCTGGTCAAAGCTTTGTTTGTTCCCAAACTATCATACGTCCTGGTCAAAGCTTTGTTAGTTTAACTGCCTGACACTCGACCGACCTGCCCAAACTATCGTACCGCCTTGGTCAAAGCTTTGTTAGCTGCCTGACACTCGACCGACCTGCCCAAACTATCGTACTGCCCTGGTCAAAGCTTTGTTAGTTTAACTGCCTGATACTCGACCAACCTGCCCAAACTATCGTACCGCCCTGGTCAAAGCTTTGTTAGTTTAACTGCCTGATACTCGACCAACCTGCCCAAACTATCGTACCGCCCTGGTCAAAGCTTTGTTAGTTTAACTGCCTGATACTCGACCAACCTGCCCAAACTATCGTACCGCCCTGGTCAAAGCTTTGTTAGTTTAACTGCCTGACACTCGACAGACCTGCCCAAACTATCGTACCGCCCTGGTCAAAGCTTTGTTACTTTAACTGCCTGACACTCGACCGACCTGCCCAAACTATTGTATCGCCCTGGTCAAAGTTTAGTTGTTTTTACCAGTTATTCATTTTTATATTAGGGTTTAAAAATATGTTTAATTTTTAGGTTGAGTTTAAAGTATGAGCTGGAAATGTTAAGTTTAGTGGCCTATTTATCATGAATGTGTGGATAAATAAACAATTACTTAAGTAAATCGAATATGGAATATTATTTAAAAGATTCAAAAGGATGTTACATTATTAGAATAGCAGTATTAATCTATATAGCTTGTATCAACTTAATAGCGATAACTTAACAGCGGAAGTTAGTAGTGCGTGTGTACAAACCAGGAACATCATCTTCCCTACACGTGCATATTTGCACTCAGGGTACCCAAGGTTTGTAAACTGCTCTTCTAAACACTCTTATCCTATAATTGGCAAGTATATTCTCGGGAGACTGATGGTGCGACTGCCACCCAGCCGTGACGGATGGTTCGGAGGGTTAAGACGGGTGGTTCGGAGGGTTAAGACGGATGGTTCGGAGGGTCAAGACGGGTGGTTCGGAGGGCCAAGACGGGTGGTTCGGAGGGTTAAGACGGAGGGTCAAGACGGATGGTTCGGAGGGTTAAGACGGGTGGTTCGGAGGGTCAAGACGGATGGTTCGGAGGGTCAAGACGGGTGGTTCGGAGGGTCAAGACAGATGGTTCGAAGGGTCAAGACGGATGGTTCGGAGGGTTAAGACGGATGGTTCGGAGGGTTAAGACGGATGGTTCGGAGGGTCAAGACGGGTGGTTCGGAGGGTCAAGACAGATGGTTCGGAGGGTTAAGACGGGTGGTTCGGAAGGACAAGACGGGTGGTTCGGAGGGTTAAGACTGGTGGTTCGGAGGGTCAAGACGGATGGTTCGGAGGGTCAAGACGGGTGGTTCGGAGGGTCAAGACAGATGGTTCGAAGGGTCAAGACGGATGGTTCGGAGGGTTAAGACGGATGGTTCGGAGGGTTAAGACGGAGAGTCAAGACGGATGGTTCGGAGGGTTAAGACGGGTGGTTCGGAGGGTCAAGACGGGTGGTTCGGAGGGCCAAGACGGATGGTTCGGAGGGTTAAGACGGGTGGTTCGGAAGGACAAGGCGGGTGGTTTGGAGAGTTAAGACGGATGGTTCGGAGGGTTAAGACGGATGGTTCGGAAGGACAAGACGGATGGTTCGGAGGGTTAAGACGGGTGGTTCGGAAGGACAAGGCGGGTGGTTTGGAGGGTTAAGACGGATGGTTCGGAGGGTCAAGACGGGTGGTTCGGAGGGTCAAGACAGATGGTTCGGAGGGCCAAGACGGATGGTTCGGAGGGTTAAGACGGATGGTTCGGAGGGTTAAGACGGGTGGTTCGGAGGGCCAAGACGGATGGTTCGGAGGGTTAAGACGGATGGTTCGGAAGGACAAGACGGATGGTTCGGAGGGTTAAGACGGGTGGTTCGGAGGGCCAAGACGGATGGTTCGGAGGGTTAAGACGGATGGTTCGGAAGGACAAGACGGATGGTTCGGAGGGTACCGACGGATGGTTCGGAGGGTTAAGACGGGTGGTTCGGAGGGTTAAGACGGATGGTTCGGAGGGTCAAGACGGATGGTTCGGAGGGTCAATACGGATGCCTAGTGTTAAACTAGCTAAAAGGAGGGCCGGGGAGAGGCCCACCTCCCCGGCCCTCTAGTGGCGGGAAGAGGCAGTCCACCTGGCGGCTTGTCAGGATGAGGGGTACCTACTTCTCCCCTCACTTTCAAAACAAACAAACAAATGTATCAGTTCTTACCCCTCTACCTTACTACCTAAACTATCTGCCCTCACCTAATTCACTCCCCTCCTTCCCTAAATAAATAAATAAATGGTTATATATATATTTATATATATATATATATATATATATATATATATATATATATATATATATATATATAAATATATATATAAATTTATATATATATATATATATAGTATAAATATATATTATATATATATATATATATATATATATATATATATATATATATATATATATATATATATATATATATATATTATATATTATGCCGGCGGGGCCACTGTCCGGCGGGGCCACTGTCCAGCGGGGCCACTGTCTAGCGGGGCCACTGTCTAGCGGGGCCACTGTCCAGCGGGGCCACTGTCCAGCGGGGCCACTGTCCAGCGGGGCCACGGTCCAGCGGGGGCACTGTCCAGCGGGGCCACTGTCTAGCGGGGCCACTGTCCAGCGGGGCCACTGTCTAGCGGGGCCACTGTCCAGCGGGGGCACTGTCCAGCGGGGCCACTGTCCAGCGGGGCCACTGTCCGGCGGGGCCACTGTCCGGCGGGGCCACTGTCCGGCGGGGCCACTGTCCGGCGGGGCCACTGTCCGGCGGGGCCACTGTCCGGCGGGGCCACTGTCCAGCGGGGCCACTGTCCGGCGGGGCCACTGTCCGGCGGGGCCACTGTCCGGCGGGGCCACTGTCCGGCGGGGCCACTGTCCAGCGGGGCCACTGTCCGGCGGGGCCACTGTCCGGCGGGGTCACTGTCCGGCGGGGCCACTGTCCGGCGGGGCCACTGTCCGGCGGGGCCACTGTCTAGCGGGGCCACTGTCCGGCGGGGCCACTGTCCGGCGGGGCCACTGTCCGGCGGGGCCACTGTCTAGCGGGGCCACTGTCCGGCGGGGCCACTGTCCGGCGGGGCTCTGGCCAGTCCTATTGTGTAGTTGTTAATAACATTGTTCTCGGTCCTCCGAAGAGTCAGAGCTAACTCCTACGCTCGATTTCCCCTAAGTATCTTGTATGTAGAGATCATATCCCCTCTTCTCTCTCTCTCCTCTGTGGTTTTAAGATTTATTTTCCATAACTTTTGGTCCGTAGCTTGGCCCTCGTGCAGTAATCTTGCTGCACACCTGCACTTTTTTCAGGTTTGGCTTTGTGGTTAACGAGGAATGTATTCCAGGTCGGTGCTGCATATTCTAGCACTGGTCTTACGTAGGTGGTAGTGAGACTGCCGCCTAGGTGGATGGGTGGTGATGTGGTTGTGGCACAGGTGAAGGGGGAAGAGAAAGGGTGGGGGGTAGGGGGGTGGCACGGATAAAGTAACGCATGAGTAGGGGAGGGTGGGGGGCCTGGGGGGGCTGGGATGGGGGTGACGACCCCATACATCAGGCAGGCGACGAGGCACGGAGGCCACCAACACCCTCCTTCCTCCTGTGTCTCTCACCCGTGGGCAAGGCTGGGGGAGTGGTGTTGTCATGGTTATGCTCCAGGTATATGGGGGGGGCGTAGAGGGGAGGTGGTGGTCGTGGTAGAGGGGGAGGTGGGGGTCGTGGTAGAGGGGGAGGTGGTGGTCGTGGTAGAGGGGGTGGTGGGGGTCGAGGAAGAGGGGGAGGTGGTGGTCGTGGTAGAGGGGGTGGCAGTTATGGCTGAGGGGGAGGTGTAATAGTCAACAAAATAAAATCCAGCCCATCAACCGTGAAGAGCTCAGTCCCCCAGGGTACTGTGCTTGCTCCAGTATTTTTCCTCATCCTCATATCGGAGATAGACAAGAACACAACCTATAGCACTGTATCATCCTTTGCAGATGACACTAGGATTTTCATGAGAGTTGGCAACATAGAGAACACGGCAAACATCCAGTCAGATGTAAATCAGGTTTTTCTATGGGCTACATAAAATAATATGATATTTAATGAAGATAAGTTCCAGCTCATGCGCTACGGAAAAAAGGAAAATATAAAAGCAGAGACCACGTTCAAAACACAGTCAAATCATAACATAGAACGAAAAAAACAATGTAAAGGATCTGGGTGTACTCATGTCGAAGACCTTACCTTTATAAAACACAATAAAGTAGCCGTCACAACTGCAAGAAAAAATGACAGGTTGGATAACAAGAACTTTTGAAACTAGAAATGCTATATCAATGATGATACTCTTCAAGACGCTAGTGCTCTCTAGAGTCGAATACTGCTGCACAATGACAGCCCCTTTCAAAGCTGGAGAAATTGCTTACCTGCTAGAATCCACTCAGATAGAATTTACTGCTAGAATCCACTCAGTAAAACATCTAAACTACTGGGACCGACTAAAGAGCCTAAATCTGTATTCTCTTGAGCGCAGGCGGGAGAGATACATAATAATTTACACGTGGAAAATAGTAGAGGCTGGTCCCAACCCTGCACACAGAAATAACACCACATGAGACCAGGAGGCATGGCAGGATGTGCAGAATACCCCCGTTGAAGAGCAGAGGTGCAACAGGTACTCTGAGAGAGAACTCTATCAACATCAGAGGCCCGAGACTGTTCAACACGCTGCCACTACACATAAGGGGCATAACTGGCCGACCCCTAACAGTGTTCAAGAGAGAACTTGACAAACACCTCCATAGGATACCTGATCAACCAGGTTGTGACTCATACGTCAGGCTGCGAGCAGCCGCGTCCAACAGCCTGGTTGACCAGTCCAGCAAGCAGGAGGCCTGGTCGACGACCGGGCCGCGGGGACGCCAAGCCCCGAAAACACCTCAAGGTAACCTCAAGGTCGGTATAGGAGGTGGTGGTCGTGGCTGTTGGGGAGGTGGGGGTCGAAGACAAAAGGTAGTGGCACTTACCTATCAGTGACTACTGGCAAAATAGGCCCCGCCTGCAAGCCTCTTACATTATATTTTATAATTATTCTGACATTCGAATTCTTTGTCGAATCTCTCCTTAAAGTTGTAGATGGAGGTGGCTTCCACAACTTACTCCAGAGCATTCCACCTGTCGATGGTCGTAGTAGGGAGGTGACCGACTGATGGACACGCATCTACTCAACATCAGGCTCACTCATACGAAATAAAAATATCCAAATGATTTATTTAGCGATAAATGATAATAAATGATGTTAATATTTAGTGATAAATCAATACTCAGAGGGAGGACAGCTTCTGGTGCGAAGTTCAAACCACCGCGGATTGGGGTCTCAACACCAGCTGTGTGTGAGAGACTTTATGTATTCTGATCTGTGGCCCTTCAGTACCTGCTTGGTGTTGTCACCTTACAACACTGGCCTGGCACTGAGCCACCACAGAGCTCTGTGAGTGTCACTGACCAGCCACTGAGCCACCACAGAGCTCTGTGAGTGTCACTGACCAGCCACTGAGCCACCACAGAGGTCTGTGAGTGCCACTGACCAGCCACTGAGCCACCACAGAGCTCTGTGAGTGTCACTGACCAGCCACTGAGCCACCACAGAGCTCTGTGAGTGTCACTGACCAGCCACTGAGCCACCACAGAGGTCTGTGAGTGCCACTGACCAGCCACTGAGCCACCACAGAGCTCTGTGAGTGTCACTGACCAGCCACTGAGCCACCACAGAGCTCTGTGAGTGTCACTGACCAGCCACTGAGCCACCACAGAGGTCTGTGAGTGTCACTGATCAGCCACTGAGCCACCACAGAGGTCTGTGAGTGACACTGACCAGCCACCACAGAGGTCTGTGAGTGTCACTGACCAGCCACCACAGAGGTCTGTGAGTGCCACTGACCAGCCACCACAGAGGTCTGTGAGTGCCCCTGAGCCACCACAGAGGTCTGTGAGTGCCACTGACCAGCTACTGAGCCACCACAGAGGTCTGTGAGTGTCACTGACCAGCCACCACAGAGGTCTGTGAGTGCCACTGACCAGCCACCACAGAGGTCTGTGAGTGTCACTGACCAGCCACCACAGAGGTCTGTGAGTGTCACTGACCAGCCACCACAGAGGTCTGTGAGTGTCACTGACTAGCCACCACAGAGCTCTGAGAGTGTCACTGACTAGCCACCACAGAGCTCTGTGAGTGCCACTGACCAGCCACTGAGCCACCACAGAGCTCTGTGAGTGCCACTGACCAGCCACTGAGCCACCACAGAGGTCTGTGAGTGCCACTGACCAGCCACTGAGCCACCACAGAGGTCTGTGAGTGCCACTGACCAGCCACTGAGCCACCACAGAGCTCTGTGAGTGCCACTGACCAGCCACTGAGCCACCACAGAGCTCTGTGAGTGCCACTGACCAGCCACTGAGCCACCACAGAGGTCTGTGAGTGCCACTGACCAGCCACTGAGCCACCACAGAGGTCTGTGAGTGCCACTGAGCCACCACAGAGCTCTGTGAGTGCCACTGAGCCAGCACAGAGCTCTGTGAGTGCCACTGACTAGCCACCACAGAGCTCTGTGAGTGCCACTGACTAGCCACCACAGAGCTCTGTGAGTGCCACTGACGTCATCTAGGACTCATTTACCAGCAGGTGAAGGACAATTTAGAATGATCACTATAAATTAAGAGCCACTTCCTCACGATGTTGCCTCTCCGGTTATTTGTCTCCCCAAGACGACCCACAACTCTCTTTGATATCTTGGAGGTGGCGGGAGATCACAGCCTCAGATAAGATCAGGATGTATCGCCTCCGTTTTTATCCCCCCCGCCCTCCTGTCTCGCTGGCTGCTGTTGGTCTCTCCTGTGGGGCGTTTAGGAGCTTCTGTTTATTGTGATAGAGGTGATGTGTTTAGTGATGGTTGGGATACGCCGGGATGATTGGTTGGGAGACTCTCCGGTGGGTGGTTGGTTGACTTGCTGAGGTTGTCTGTAGTTAGGGGTTGTTGGCGCCTCCTGGAGGCTCGTTTCGGTGTAGTTATGCTCAGCGATGACTCGTTCGTTACAGTCACAGTGTATGGTGAGATGCTCGAAGCGACACCGTCGCTCTATCAACACGTCTGAAAATCAATATTGTGAAATAATCTATTAATGTAATGAGAACTATAAGGGTATGTTGTTGTTGTTGCTAAAGATTCGCTACCTGGAACAAAAAGTTCCAAGTAGCACGGGCTATGGTGAGCCCGTGTCTAGAAGGGTAGTGGAAGGGTTATAATTCAATACTCTGAATACTTTCCCTGGCAACAAAAGCTTTACTTCGGAAGATACCTTCACTAGGAAAATGATTCTGAGTGAATTAAAATTACATCTCAATAAATGGATGAATAAAAACAGTGCCATTAGCCGCATTCCTTGGGGGGGGGGGGTGTAAGGGGTAACGAGGGCCACCATCCACATGATCACCACTATTAACAACATCTCCAGTGCCCAGAGCAGCACGAGTACTGAGAGGACACATCACCATATTCCCGAGGAAGACATTACCGCCGGTACCTCGTCAGGCGGGACTAGTGGTGACGGGAGCCGGTCGGCCGAGCGGATAGCACGCTGGACTTCTGATCCTGTGGTCCCGGGTTCGATCCCGGGCGCCGGCGAGAAACAATGGGCAGAGTTTCTTTTGCCCTATGCCCCCTGTTACCTAGCAGTAAAATAGGTACATGCGTGTTAGTCAGCTGTCACGGGCTGCTTCCTGGGGGTGGAGGCCTGGCGAGGACCGCGCCGCGGGGACACTAAAGCCCCGAAATCATCTCAAGATAACCTCAAGATCATCTCAAGATAACCTGGTCAGGGAGTCAAGAAGGACAAGAGGACTGGTCCCAGGATAACAGCCTCATTAGACGTTGAGATGTAAGTCTCGTCCTCGCCACACACTCAGTCCTTGACACAACACTCACACCTTGACACACACTCACACCTTGACACACACTCACACCTTGACACACACTCACACCTTGACACACACTCACACCTTGACACACACTCACACCTTGACACACACTCACACCTTGACACACACTCACACCTTGACACACACTCACACCTTGACACAACACTCAGGAGAGTGCACAAGACTTGCTGTAAATTCCTTACATAAATTTCACAAATAAACAAGTGAGGAGTTTTATCCTATATATTATTATTATTACCTGTAGTAGTAGTAGTATTATTATCATTATTATTCAAAGATAACGTGTGAGTGTTGAGAAATATAAGGTAATGAGTTGAACAATAGACTAATTAACAAAACAAATGCCAGGCCTTGTACCCTTCATGTAACCAATGTTGTAACAATTTTTGGGTAATGAAGTTTTAAAATAGAGTAATAATATCTGCTTGATGGGGTTCTGGGAGTTCTTCTACTCCCCAAGCCCGGCCCGAGGCCAGGCTTGACTTGCGAGAGTTTGGTCCACCAGGCTGTTGCTTGGAGCGGCCCGCAGGCACGGTCACGGTGCCCAAAACATCGCTTCTACTCCCCAGCAACACACTGGCAGAGGTCTCCAGCAACACACTGGTAGAGGTCTCCAGCAACACACTGGTAGAGGTCTCCAGCAACACACTGGTAGGGGTCTCCAGCAACACACTGGCAGGGGTCTCCAGCAACACACTGGCAGGGGTCTCCAGCAACACACTGGCAGAGGTCTCCAGCAACACACTGGCAGGGGTCTCCAGCAACACACTGGCAGGGGTCTCCAGCAACACACTGGCAGAGGTCTCCAGCAACACACTGGTAGAGGTCTCCAGCAACACACTGGCAGGGGTCTCCAGCAACACACTGGCAGAGGTCTCCAGCAACACACTGGTAGAGGTCTCCAGCAACACACTGGCAGAGGTCTCCAGCAACACACTGGCAGAGGTCTCCAGCAACACACTGGCAGGGGTCTCCAGCAACACACTGGCAGAGGTCTCCAGCAACACACTGGCAGGGGTCTCCAGCAACACACTGGCAGGGGTCTCCAGCAACACACTGGCAGGGGTCTCCAGCAACAAAATGGCAGAGGTCTCCAGCAACACACTGGCAGGGGTCTCCAGCAACACACTGGCAGGGGTCTCCAGCAACACACTGGTAGGGGTCTCCAGCAACACAATGGCAGAGGTCTCCAGCAACACACTGGCAGGGGTCTCCAGCAACACACTGGCAGGGGTCTCCAGCAACACAATGGCAGAGGTCTCCAGCAACACACTGGCAGGGGTCTCCAGCAACACACTGGCAGGGGTCTCCAGCAACACAATGGCAGAGGTCTCCAGCAACACACTGGCAGGGGTCTCCAGCAACACACTGGCAGAGGTCTCCAGCAACACACTGGCAGGGGTCTCCAGCAACACACTGGCAGGGGTCTCCAGCAACACACTGGCAGGGGTCTCCAGCAACAAAATGGCAGAGGTCTCCAGCAACACACTGGCAGGGGTCTCCAGCAACACACTGGCAGGGGTCTCCAGCAACACACTGGTAGGGGTCTCCAGCAACACAATGGCAGAGGTCTCCAGCAACACACTGGCAGGGGTCTCCAGCAACACACTGGCAGGGGTCTCCAGCAACACAATGGCAGAGGTCTCCAGCAACACACTGGCAGGGGTCTCCAGCAACACACTGGCAGGGGTCTCCAGCAACACAATGGCAGAGGTCTCCAGCAACACACTGGCAGGGGTCTCCAGCAACACACTGGCAGGGGTCTCCAGCAACACACTGGCAGGGGTCTCCAGCAACACAATGGCAGAGGTCTCCAGCAACACACTGGCAGGGGTCTCCAGCAACACACTGGCAGGGGTCTCCAGCAACACACTGGCAGAGGTCTCCAGCAACACACTGTAGAAAGAAGGGAACTACACAGGGGTCAATAAGATCACAGCCTTCCACCGGGGAACAGAAAATGGGGCCGGGTGCGCTCAACAGATGGCGTCACCATCGTCACACACCCTCTTAGATAATAGTGCTGGAGGATGTTGAGCAATAGCTCTAGGACCCGACTCATGTCTATAAGCCGGGAGAACTATCAATGGTCGTGCGGTGCCACACTCCAACTATAATGGTTATTATGAGCTATAACTGCCAAACAAGGCCACGTCGGTAATTAGAAACACCAGTTTATCGCCTTAATTTGACAATAAAAATCATTGTATCGTTAAGGTATCGTTAAAGTAAGGCTCGTGATATAACTATAATAATAATAATATTATTATTATTATTATTATCATTTTATAATAGAAATTTAATGTCTTAAATTCTTCTTATCATTTTATATCTTTATCATTCTAATTTATTTTATATTAATTTTTTCTTTCATCGCGGTGAGTTGCGTCTCTACAATAATCGTTATTTTGAGATTAATTAACTAAAAGCATCAATAACTGGCAGAAGGTATTCAAAAATGCTTTACCCTCCTCGTGTTCGAATGCTCTTTGGCTCTCATCCTCTCACTACACTTAGGTAATCACACTTAGGACCTCACGGCCGAGTAGACAGCACTCGGGGGTCGTAGTCCTTAGGGCCCGGGTTCGATTCCCGGTGGAGGCGGAAACAAAAGGGAAGTTTCTTTCAACCTGATGCACCTGTTCACCATTAAATTGTTTGTGGAGGCACGTGTCCGTCGTTCAGCCCGCTCTCTCCGTAAAAAATGCAGCTGTTTAGCCTGTCCGAAAACGTATACCCTCTCAGCATGCCACCTAAACTATCGAGGCTGAGGAGTAGCAAAAACGTCACTATTTCGCTGGTTTATGTTAAAAGAAAAGCAATTGGTCGTTTCCTTTCCAAAATGCGCGTCAGTAAGGTGAGAGGTCAGGGTCCGCTTCAGCTGATTAGTCAGCTTGTTGTCGCACTCAGCAAACATCTGTCTGGTTGACGAGCACACGTGTGGACTCACCTGGTTGTACTAGCGGGGGTTGAGCGTTAGCTCTTTGGGCCCGCCTCTCAACTGTCAATCAATTGTTTTTTTGTTTTTTTTTTCCACACACACACACACACACACACACACACACACACACACACACACACACACACACACACACACACACACACACACACACACACAAAATATACAGGTTTAATTTTATATACCTATTATTTATTTATTTGTTTATATATATATATATATATATATATATATATATATATATATATATATATATATATATATATATATATATATATATATATATGGTGGTAGTGGTAGGTAGGAGGGTGGTAGACAAGGGACAAGTACAAGACAAGGAGGGTGGACAAGGAGGGTGTAGGAGAAAAGCACACAGAAACTATATTGGAGGGGACCTACATTCCCTCCAATGCGTAATGTGTGGTTTCCTCCGAGGCTATGGGTCCCCTTTCTTCCAGCTAGAGGTGGTACTCCCTTCCCTATTATAAAATATATATATATATATATATATTTATATATATAATCCACTTGACCATCACGACCGGACAAAATGAGGTCACGACCATCCGGTCGTGATGGTCAAGTGGATTAAGGCGTCTTGTACATACCAGTTGCGTTGCTTCTGGGAGTATGGGTTCGAGTCACTTCTGGGGTGTGAGTTTTCAGTTGCATATTGTCCAGGGGACCATTCTGGCTTGTTCGCATTTGTGTTCCTCACGTGTGCCCCTAAGAATGAGGTGATTTGGTAAAATGCTATGCCCAAGATAACTATCCGAGTGCCGGCGGTGGGGTGGTTCAAATAGCCTCGGCTATCACCTCATTTTGTCCGGTCGTGATGGTCAAGTGGATTAAGGCGTCTTGTACATACCAGTTGCGTTGCTTCTGGGAGTATGGGTTCGAGTCACTTCTGGGGTGTGAGTTTTCAGTTGCATATTGTCCAGGGGACCATTCTGGCTTGTTCGCATTTGTGTTCCTCACGTGTGCCCCTAAGAATGAGGTGATTTGGTAAAATGCTATGCCCAAGATAACTATCCGAGTGCCGGCGGTGGGGTGGTTCAAATAGCCTCGGCTATCACCTCATTTTGTCCGGTCGTGATGGTCAAGTGGATTAAGGCGTCTTGTACATACCAGTTGCGTTGCTTCTGGGAGTATGGGTTCGAGTCACTTCTGGGGTGTGAGTTTTCAGTTGCATATTGTCCAGGGGACCATTCTGGCTTGTTCGCATATATATATATATATATATATATATATATATATATATATATATATATATATATATATATATATATATATATATATATATATATATATATTAGTATATTTTGGTAGCAGTCTTTCCTGTAGACATATATTATTAAATATGACCGAAAAAGTAAGATTAATAATTCTAACACGAATTTTCTCGATCTTTCGTACGTTTCTTTTCACTGTTGGTGGTAATTCAAAAATCAATTCTCCAAAAAAATAAAAATGAATTTTGGAGAATTGATTTTTGAATTACCACCAACAGTGAAAAGAAACGTACGAAAGATCGAGAAAATTCGTGTTAGAATTATTAATCTTACTTTTTCGGTCATATTTAATATATATACATATTTATATATATACAAGAAGGTACATTGGGTTGTGTGAGTTCATAACATTGGTGTTCTTACATTCTTGCATGACCACTATCAAGCATAGCGTATCGAGTATTATTATCGAATCATAACATTCCTTATGAGTGTTACACCAGAGCCTCTCTCTCCTCTCTCTCTCTCTCTCTCTCTCTCTCTCTCTCTCTCTCTCTCTCTCTCTCTCTCTCTCTCTCTCTCTCTCTCTCTCTCTCTCTCTCTCTCTCTCTCTTTACATAATTATTAAACCTGTTATACTGTAAGTAAATATGTTGTTATGAATCAACATATTATGACAGGTGTTGGATCAAAACACCGGCATTCACAACAGGGTCCAATATATGTAATAGATGTACCAATAGCACACATTCTCAGTCCATTCTCAATAAAGACAAAGAGCTCATTTATAATGCCCCCTTGAAAGACGGAGCCAAAATGCCACTTCACAAATTGACTTGCGGGGCACAAACAAATACAGAGATACGAGGTGCTTTGAGGAGTCGTAAGTCATGGCGACGGCCATAAATAAACAAATAAACTCGTCAGGATGGCTCTTCCCTCACTGGAATTTATGATCCCAATAACTCACCTCACAAAAATAATTGTCGTCTTAAATTCGTCGCCCAACACCAGTTTCGGCGTAAATAAGATTTAGCGTGAAACGAAACATTACCGTTAAGGCGCTCGTTCGTACGCATCCGAGGGAAACAGCTGACGGGGGTAAACAAAGCAAGGAGGGGGGGGGGGAGGGGGGAGACAGGTCCTGCTCTAGCGCTACTGCGAACAAAAACTGAATTATTTACAATGTTTTACGCGTATAGGCTCCATTAGTCTTCCACAATTATAAGTGCCACCCGCGGCACTAACGAGATCACTAATATATTATTCCCCTAACCCCGCTAGACGTAAACAACGACTAAACTCCAAATGGTGGCTATTAAAATTATTTAAATGGCTGCCGGGCCAAGAAACTGAGCGGTGTCAGACCGAGGTTTTGGTTTGGGTAACATAGAGAGAGTTTAATTTACCAGTAAGCACCGGGGAAATAAGAAAGGCGCACCCGCCAGGCCACACGCACACTTATGTGACACACTCAGCCACTTAATAAATTGGAGAGGAAATGTGAAATGTCAAATCAAGTATCCGAACCAATTTATTTCTAATGGTCCGTATGTAGTGGCGGGCGAGAGTTAAGGGGACGGTGGAGCAGCGCGGGAGTCAGGCAGCGCTGCCAGCACCGCGCTGCCAGACGCTTCTCTTGCTGCCGGTCCTTGGTTGCGATTGATTGTTGCCGCCGGAGGGTTGCGATGCCAAGCATTATCCGGCCTTTAGTTGCCCTGCCAAACGTTACCCTTTCCGGTTGCTCTTGGTTTCTGTGGCAAACTCTTCTTTTTCCGTTTGCCCTTAATGGTTGCTATGCCAGACATGTACCCTAACTACCTGCCCTTGGTTGCCCTGATTGACGCTCTTTGTGCTGCCGGCCTTTGGTTGCCACGCCAGACGCATGATTCACACACTCGTCCCAGACGTGTTTACAACGTTTCTGTGACAGCTTAGTGTGTCGTCTGTTGGCAATTTTTGTATGAATCCGAGAGTCGAAATATTCTGTTTAGCGCCATATGTGCATCAATGTGCCATATGTTTACGTATGAATGTGAGTTGATGATGTGAAGCTGATATATCTGTCGGTGCAACTTTAATGAAGTGACAGTCCTCGTCTCCTGCTACACAGCGCCGATAAACAAACATTAACTTTCGTCAAACTAACGTCTATATTTTGCCGAATATGTTAGTATAAAAATAAGTATGCATGAAAGTTGATAAAATAATTAGTTGTCACTACACTACCTTGATCGCTGTACCATAGGCTGTCACCACTCTCCTACCCCCCCCCCTCCACACTCCTACCCTCATCCACACTCCTACCCTCATCCACACTCCTACCCTCATCCACACTCCTACCCTCATCCACACTCCTACCCTCATGCACATCCCCACCCTCATCCACACTCCTACCCTCATGCACATCCCCACCCTCATCCACACTCCTACCCCTCATCCACACTCCTATCCTCATCCACACTTCTACCCTCATCCATACTCCTACCCTCATCCACACTCCTACCCTCATCCATACTCCTACCCTCATCCACACTCCTACCCTCATCCACACTCCTACCCTCATCCATACTCCTACCCTCATCCATATTCCTACCCTCATCCATACTCCTACCCTCATCCACACTCCTACCCTCATCCACACTCCTACCCTCATCCATACTCCTACCCTCATCCATACTCCTACCCTCATCCACTGTCGGAAAATCCGACACCATTTAATAATAATATCATACAGACAGATAAGAGCTGTGTTGTATAAACAAGTTACCCATAGAAAACGTAACTTGTAGTGGAATTACCGTCTAAAGAAAACGGGATATCATCACCACATACTATTATAATTCACCAGCTATTCTGCTGGGAATTGTTCTTAAATACATTAGTCTTTGGACTTTACCATCATAAAAACATCTTATATAAATTAACTTAATTATCAATATTAAAGTAGAGTAAATGTGACCCTTCTATCACTTTCTGAAATCTGGACAAAGTAGGCCAGGCGTCAGAGTGGGGAAGGAGGGCAGCCATTGTTGTTATTGAGACCAGAGGCTCACACGGGAGCAAATTCGGCTCCTGTTAAATTTACTTGGACGTAGTGTTATGGAACCCAAAAGTGTACCATTATCAACACGCTGTCTACAAATTCAAGTTAAGTGTCTATCCGAAACCCATTATCTATCATTAGTGGCCATTAATGTCATTGGGTAGGGTTATCCGGTTAGATCACATGGAAGCCTCAAACTAAAGGTAATTAAGCCAGGTCTTTAATGTTCCATGTACTGTATAGTGTTTTCTCTGATATAGCTTGTCATATATAGGATTCTGGCTTCACAGCTAGCGCACTTTTGACAGGTCAAGACGAGGATGCAAGATTATGTGCACCAGTTACTGGGTGATAGAAGCTACCTCAAAGAGGATAATTTGGTGTCTACACCCTAGTTATACCTGGTGGACTAACCTGCTGTACTATAAGATAAGGAACCTCTTCAATGTATGTAGTTACTGTAGTTTGATTGGCTGCATATATTTAATTAATAAACCCCCCTAATGTGTAGAGGATCGATTTGTGAGATTATAAGATTATTGCAGAAATACAGTCCACTTATCATTATACAAATTGCTACCGAAGTATATAAATTAACGTAAATATAAATCTCACAGGTCGGTTCCCACATTATTTGGTCCTTCGAACCGGATTATTCGGTCCTATGAACCCACATTTGGTCATCTTAGTACCGGATGAACCAGTTAACCAGTGGATTCATTAAATATACTAGTGCAGTGTTATTTAAACAAAGCCAGCAGTCAAGACGGCAGCGTAGCCTCGAGGGAGCTCAGGAGCCTCCCTCAGCCCAGTTCAGCTTCGTCAGCGGTTTCATGCACACCCACAGATATTTGGTGGCGTGTTATTTCGTGAAATGACAGCGCTAATATAGAATCCAGCCAAATTAGTGACTGTGTCTTCGCGAGATTGTTCACGGATTTCGTGGTGTTACATTTCGCGAGAGATTATCTACGAATTTTGTGGACTTTATTTCGCGAGGTCACTAATAATATTTAATACTTCTTGATAATATCAGAAGTTTCATAGAGGCTAATTAAGAGGCTATTATCAATAATTGTGTATATTATTTCTCCAAATAGAGAATTATTTAATATAAATTGCACTAGTGTTCACAATATAATATTTACTAATTGCCAACCCACAACAGGGTAGGATATGACTAGTTGAACTATTATTGTTCATCCTAGTCCCATTATTACAATAGTCAGTTGTACTATATTGAACAACCTAACACCATTAATGAATGGTCCAGACCCTATTTTGGGTGTAATTTTTATCAACTCGAGTTGAGTTGTATATATAATAATTTACTTATGATCATTACACCTTTGAGTGATTAATTAGTGTCTCTACCATCCTAGGGTGATATAGAAGAGCTAACCTAAAGGTACTTCCAGTGACACTGGTTTTTCACTCAAATCATTAGTGTGTATGATTGTATATATATAATGTGTATTAATTTTAAGTGCTAACCTCTAGTAGAGGTAGGATTATTGCCTAATGAGTGCAGAATTTACCCTAGGCTACCATTAGTGCTTGTTCAGTATTATGAGCAGCCCAAGTACAAGCCCCACAAGGCTTTACCAACTAGCCAGTATGGATAATGCAGGGAGAATGAAAAGAACCCTTGCAGGTCTTAAAGGCCACTTAACAAGACAGATCAAGAAATGTGAAGATTTGTCACAACAATCTCAAGTTGATTATGCTGACCTGGAAAGCTATTATCAAGCAGCTGCAGGTAAATTTGAGCAAATCAAATGTCAAATAGCAACATATGTGGCTGAACTTGCCAACACCAATTTATCAGAAACAGAAATAGACGACATTATGGTTGATCTTGCGAATTATGAAGATCACACTCAGGCCACGTTACAGCCTTATGTCAAATTAATTGCCCAGAACAAGGCAACAGCAACAACAACAACAGTTGCATCTAATACGAGTCAAGCAGAAGCTCGACTCCCTCCAATTAATTTACCCACTTTCTCAGGGAAAGATGAGGAAGATTGGGACGAATTTTGGAACAAATTCGTTGACCTTGTAGACTCAAAACAATCTTTACCAAAGAGTAGTAAATTCTCTTATTTGCAAGGCCAATTATCAGGTGAGGCTAAAACAGTAGTATCCCATCTGAGATTAACTAATGACGGCTATGATCTGGCAGTAAAACTCCTCAAGGATAATTATGCTGATCCAGAAGTAAGAACATCACATTTAGTTCATGAGCTGTTGCATTTACCCCCACCGGAGGCTTCAGCTGATTCACTCCAAGTCTTCAAGCTGGAGGTAGAATCATTGATCAATGCCCTCAGCCTGACAGCAGATACAAACGGGGCTGAGTGGGTCTTGAAAATAATTGTCCAGGAGAAAATACCTAGGGACATATTGAGACAAATGAGTGCTCATTACAATAAAAGCATCTTATCTATGGATGAAATATCTGAAGGTTTAAAGTCAGTAGTTCATCAATTACGAACACATGACAAATTAAAACCACCAAGTAAACCCTCAGAAACCAATAATAGTAAACCACAGAGTACCAAAGGTACTCCAAATCAATCTAGACAATATAATTCAACACCAAAGTGGAACAGTGGCAGTGTGGGCGTATATGCAGTGGGACCCTCCAAGCCTATAGTTACTGTGTCATCCAAGAACGTGACACCAAAGGGTACTGGAAGCTATGGAACATGTTTGTTCTGCAATGAGAAACATTCAATGTACCACTGCCCTAATTTTCCTGATAGTGACGCCCGTGTTGAGCGACTCAAAGATTTGCAACATTGCACGAGGTGCCTCAGGAAACATAACATCAAGGACTGTGATACCCAATTACACACCTGTAATAGGTGTAACAAAGGTCAGCACCATGCAGCATTGTGCAGAGACACCAAAACAACGTCTCCAAACCCCAAGGTGGAAGATAGCATTCCCACCACAGTACAGTACTGCAAGGTGCAACCAACAAAGAGTGTCCAATCGGCAAAGTCTAAAGGTAATACGACTTTGCCTACTGCCCAAATTACCATCCTGAATAAGAGGGCCAAGGTCCATACCCGTGGGTTGTTTGACCAAGGATCCCAGAGAACATATATCACTAAAAAGTTGGCAGATGAACTACAATTAAGGCCTGTAGCCCAGACGTCATTCAACATCTCAGGGTTTGTAACAGATGCAGGACCTCAAGTCTACCAGGTGGTACAACCATCAGTACGCTTAGGCAGGTACGTCTGTCGAGTACAAGCCATTGTGGTGGACAAAATACCAGTAGACCTACAAGTTCAAGGTCTGAGAGCAACAGCCAAATTCCTGAGAAATAGAGGAATAAAATTGGCAGATAATATTAAGTCTGATCACCTCACTGACTTCGGTCTCCTTGTAGGGACAGACTATTGTCATCGATTCATTGGTAGCCCTACTAAATATCAGGGCATAACCATGTTAAACTCTGCAGGAGGTAAATTACTCTCAGGCCCAGTATCAAGCCTGAGAAGACCTATGCCTGCAGATAAACAATACCAATAGAAATCTAAATTTGTCAGCTGATTATATTTCTCCAGTAGCATTATACTAAGGAGATTACAGCTGACTATACCAACAGAGGTTGATGTTAGTATCATCATTTAAAGCTGAAGATGAGTTCATGAGGCCTCAGTGGCAAATCAGTGAACAGTAGCCTAAAACAGCTACAAGTCACTGCGACCAATGTCACTGAACCCACTGCAGTCTCAGAACCATACTTTACTTTAATGATGAGCTATTCAATCTTCTGAATCAATTAACTAAATTAAAACCCAATAAATCTGATGACTGATTTGATACATTTATTATTTAATCAAGATGTATTCCATGGGCCTCAGTGTTTATATATCAGTGACCAGTTACCTGAACAAACTTCAAGTTATATCTATGTCCCTGATCTCACTGCAGTCCCTGAATCATACTTGACTGTAGTACTTGATCACATCCAGTCTTCTGGGTTAAATAATATGTAATAAGGCTTGAATATTAGCCTTTCAAGAGTTGACAGGGAAATGAAATTGCATTAGACTTCTAACCCCTGCAACTCTAGTACGGGACATCCGTCCTGTACGAACAGACACACAAATGTGTGATTACTAACTACTAACATCAAATTAATGTAATAATTCGAAGGAGGAGTATCGGTGTTCGTCTGTTCTAAATAGGACTTCGACCCGTGAGCAGCCCCTGGGGAATTATGTCGGAAAATCCGACACCATTTAATAATAATATCATACAGACAGATAAGAGCTGTGTTGTATAAACAAGTTACCCATAGAAAACGTAACTTGTAGTGGAATTACCGTCTAAAGAAAACGGGATATCATCACCACATACTATTATAATTCACCAGCTATTCTGCTGGGAATTGTTCTTAAATACATTAGTCTTTGGACTTTACCATCATAAAAACATCTTATATAAATTAACTTAATTATCAATATTAAAGTAGAGTAAATGTGACCCTTCTATCACTTTCTGAAATCTGGACAAAGTAGGCCAGGCGTCAGAGTGGGGAAGGAGGGCAGCCATTGTTGTTATTGAGACCAGAGGCTCACACGGGAGCAAATTCGGCTCCTGTTAAATTTACTTGGACGTAGTGTTATGGAACCCAAAAGTGTACCATTATCAACACGCTGTCTACAAATTCAAGTTAAGTGTCTATCCGAAACCCATTATCTATCATTAGTGGCCATTAATGTCATTGGGTAGGGTTATCCGGTTAGATCACATGGAAGCCTCAAACTAAAGGTAATTAAGCCAGGTCTTTAATGTTCCATGTACTGTATAGTGTTTTCTCTGATATAGCTTGTCATATATAGGATTCTGGCTTCACAGCTAGCGCACTTTTGACAGGTCAAGACGAGGATGCAAGATTATGTGCACCAGTTACTGGGTGATAGAAGCTACCTCAAAGAGGATAATTTGGTGTCTACACCCTAGTTATACCTGGTGGACTAACCTGCTGTACTATAAGATAAGGAACCTCTTCAATGTATGTAGTTACTGTAGTTTGATTGGCTGCATATATTTAATTAATAAACCCCCCTAATGTGTAGAGGATCGATTTGTGAGATTATAAGATTATTGCAGAAATACAGTCCACTTATCATTATACAAATTGCTACCGAAGTATATAAATTAACGTAAATATAAATCTCACAGGTCGGTTCCCACATCCACACTCCTACCCTCATCCACACTCCTACCCTTCATCCACACTCCTACCCCTCATCCACACTCCTATCCTCATCCACACTTCTACCCTCATCCATACTCCTACCCTCATCCACACTCCTACCCTCATCCACATCCCCACCCTCATCCACACTCCTACCCTCATCCACACTCCTACCCTCATCCACACTCCTACCCTCATCCACATCCCTACCCTCATCCACACTCCTATCCTCATCCACACTCCTACCCTCATCCACATCCATACCCTCATCCACACCTCTACCCTCATCCACATCCCTACCCTCATCCACACTCCTACCCTCATCCACATCCCTACCCTCATCCACACTCCTACCCTCATCCACATCCCTACCCTCATCCACATCCCTACCCTCATCCACATCCCTACCCTCATCCACACTCCTACCCTCATCCACATCCCTACCCTCATCCACATCCCTACCCTCATCCACACTCCTATCCTCTTTGATTGCTTCATTAATTGCTTTTAATTCGTAAATGTTCCGGAATATTATTTATAAACGTTTTTGCAACATATTTCCGCAACGTTGCACCAACGTAAGACTCATACAATCAACATGAGAGGCTTCCAGCAGGCTGCTAAGGGCTAGATAATCAACGAAATATATTTCTTTGACCAACGGTAGATTTATTCAGCTAACGGTAGATATCAAGAAAAACAGAGCGTCATAACGAGCTAATTTTAAAAGTTTGCTTCTCTGAAGACTATGTAAGTGTCTTCACTTAATTGTTTATTTCGTTCATATATTTAGAAATAAAGAGTCAGCAGCTGCGGGAAAGTTTGAGGCAAAGTTTGTTATAGTCTGGTAAGTAGATGTGGGAGATAAACAGAGGAGAAAGGACTCGTAGATAAATGGTGTATGTAAATTAATACATAAGGGAGCATCATCATTTCCCGCGCAGACATATCAGCTGATTTTTTCCCGCGTGTTTTGGAGAAACATCTGACGATCTGTTTACATCTTGGTCCCTCAACCCATGACCAAACTAATGTTATGCGCACTGCAGCGGTGGATGTGGCCCCGCCCGCTGTCTTATATATCTGCTTTATTGCTCGTTCGGAAGTCCCTCCCCATAATTGTATTCATATTTCAAGCTAATTAGCCTTTAAGATGGTTAGTGCCAACTCTCCCAAGGTGGGCGGGCAGTGATGCCACGCGGTTGTCCCTGATTTTCTCTCGCGTGTCTCCCTCCTAGACCACAGATTCCCCCATAGGAGGGCCCCCACAACATGACACCCGCCCCCCACCCCTCTCTTTGGGGGCCCCTCCCTCCGAGCCGTATTCCTAGGTAGAAGTTTAATTGGTCTATTATTTAGTTATGTCGTCTATTCTTCATGTTTATGGCCAGTGAGTGTCTCGGGGGAAGAACACTTAGAGGGTCACTATATTGAGCTTCGACCAATCCACCCTTACAAGCAAACTTTTAACAATTTGCTTTGCTTTGCTTTTCAGGCAAAAAGGGGGAGGGGAGGAGAGGGGATTGACCGAGGTGTGTGTTAAATCGGGGGAGGTGCAAGGGATGGTGCAGAGGATGGCGCTCACAATAGCCTGGGCTACGTGGAAATAGTCGCAAACTCTCAAACAACAACAATGTATACTATCATATATGAGGCCCCGAGACACTTCAAGATGCTACACGACCGAACACCACATTCACTCCAGATATCTCCCACCTGTGGGCTACTCATACTTATCCCACCTCTTGTGGTGACTACATCTTCACCAGCCAATCTAACCCCTGCACAAGTTCAGTGACTGGCTACACTGCTGGTCTTCAGCACCATCAACATACATCAGCGCTCATCACAACACTCAGCTGACCGACAGACTGTCACGCCAGTGCTCGTCAAGCTTCTCTCTCAAACCTCTGTATACTACAGTCGTCCAAATATATATATTTTGTTATCTGTGTTTAATGTCATCAAAACTAACGTAACAATAGGAAGTTACATTGGTGACCTGGTGAGTCAAAAGAGAAGCTGTCTCCAGCAATGCTGTGGCGATGTGTTCAACTATGGGGCTATCCCATTTGGCCTGTTTGCCGTCGTTTGGAAAAGCTGGTCGATGGTGTGAGTTAGCAAGAGTGTCCCACTGACCGGCTCCTTCCACAAATTTGGGATTACGAATCCCAATGGAGTTCCTTAGGTATTCTGGTAGTATTTCATTCATTAATTCACTTGTAGCACTGGTCAAGGATAAGAATGCCGGCAATGCTAACTGTGTCGCCTTGCGAATACCTATCCCCCCCCCCCCCGAGTCTAACTGGAAGCGATATATATATATATATATATATATATATATATATATATATATATATATATATATATATATATATATATATATATATATGCGAACAAGCCTGAATGGTCCCCAGGACAATATGCAACAGAAAACTCACTATCCGAGTGAGTTTTGACTCTCTCACTCGGATTACTATCCGAGTGCCGGCGGTGGGGTGGTTCAAATAGCCTCGGCTATCACCTCATTTTGTCCGGTCGTGATGGTCAAGTGGATTAAGGCGTCTTGTACATACCAGTTGCGTTGCTCCTGGGAGTATGGGTTCGAGTCACTTCTGGGGTGTGAGTTTTCAGTTATATATATATATATATATATATATATATATATATATGCAACAATGATCACAAAAAAAAAAAAAAAAACTTTGCTCTGATGAAGGCGAATTAGCCGAAAACGCGTTAAGCATTTTCTATTTTTTTTTTCTATTTTTCATATGTGGTTATTCTGCATATATATATATATATATATATATATATATATATATATATATATATATATATATATAGGCCATCTCTGGTGCAAATGTAGGGACCCATAGCCTTGGAGAAGAAAATAAAGAGTACTCAGAGAAGATCTTGTCTATCCTCACTGAACAGTTGAATATTTTCGTCTCCTACCACCCCTATTCATATATTATATCTCATTTTATTTTATTTAAAATTTCATTGCACAAAAAGGGTTACAACATTGGTTACATGCAGGGGTACAAGGCTACTTGTCACAGGTTGTTGAGCTCCTCCAGCTCCTGAGATGGCGGGCAGGAACCATGGATGCAGTGAACATGTCCTCTCTGGATCTCCACACTACGGCGCTGAAAGAGGAAACTAGCAGCTCTAGGGGTCTCAATTAGCTTCGAACCCAGCGTCTTCAAAAAACTAGCAGCACTTTTACCCCAGGCACCAAGTGTCATTTATATATATGTATATGTAAGATATATATATATATATATATATATATATATATATAT
>NC_091150.1:47740459-47872959 GCF_040958095.1 Procambarus clarkii | reverse complement strand
CTTGAGCATTGTTGGCCTCTTGAGCAATGTTGGCCTCTTGAGCATTGTTGGCCTCTTGAGCAATGTTGGCCTCTTGAGCATTGTTAGCCTCTTGAGCAATGTTGGCCTCTTGAGCATTGTTAGCCTCTTGAGCAATGTTGGCCTCTTGAGCAATGTTGGCCTCTTGAGCAATGTTGGCCTCTTGAGCAATGTTGGCCTCTTGAGCATTGTTAGCCTCTTGAGCAATGTTGGCCTCTTGAGCATTGTTGGCCTCTTGAGCAATGTTGGCCTCTTGAGCATTGTTAGCCTCTTGAGCAATGTTGGCCTCATGAGCAATGTTGGCCTCTTGAGCATTGTTAGCCTCTTGAGCAATGTTGGCCTCTTGAGCAATGTTGGCCTCTTGAGCATTGTTAGCCTCTTGAGCAATGTTGGCCTCATGAGCAATGTTGGCCTCTTGAGCATTGTTGGCCTCTTGAGCAAATTCACCCGCTGGCGAGCGTGCTTCTTTTCCCGAACATTTACCTCAGAACACTGACCAGAACATTTACACAAACGTTCACCCCAGAACAGAGAACACAAGGGTAAACAAGCGTATATATACGAATGATATCGACCCCCGACGCAATGGTTCTTAACTCAAACAAAAGCGCATCACTCCCCGCCGCAGCGGAAAGATGTAAACATTTGCAATGTTGTATTATTATTTGTTTACATAAATCGGTGACGTCACGCAGCAGCTGTGAGGCAGCAGTCAGCTCATTGGCTTAATGTACCTCATTTACCTGACGTCTCAGGTGGCAAGAGTGACAGGTGTGACGGAAGACAGGGTGTGAAACGTGGCAGAGGGACAGCAAATGGGGGGGGGGCAGGTGGGTACGGAAGACAGGTGTGACATGAGACAGGTAATTATGTGCGGTCCAACGATTGACAGGTACAACGGAGATACAAGTGTTTCTTGAGACAGATGAGCCAAGGGACAGGTGTGACGGGAGGGGGGGGGGGGAATGCAGTCAGTTCGACCTGTTTACCCTGGCAGTCAATAGGACCTATTTACCCTGGCAGTCAATAGGACCTATTTACCCTGGCAGTCAATAGGACCTATTTACCCTGGCAGTCAATAGGACCTATTTACCCTGGCAGTCAATAGGACCTATTTACCCTGGCAGTCAATAGGACCTATTTACCCTGGCAGTCAATAGGACCTATTTACTCTGGCAGTCAATAGGACCTATTTACTCTGGCAGTCAATAGGACCTATTTACCTTGGCAGTTAATAGGACCTATTTACTCTGGCAGTCAATAGGACCTATTTACCCTGGCAGTCAATAGGACCTATTTACCCTGGCAGTCAATAGGACCTATTTACTCTGGCAGTCAGGAGAAGCAGTTCTCAAGCCACGGCTGACATTGTTGAGGCCATCCAACGTCACTAAACTGATGTACTAAATTGCCCAAGTCTAGCCTAAACGAGGACCCCCACGAACAGAAAACGGGACATTATATCAATTTTGTGAGTCGCTCTGATTTTGAGAACACAATCTGTTGGCCTTAGATGATACTCTGTCAGCAGAACTATTCCCATACTTTGCGTCATTATGTAATGGAATGTGAAAAAAATCGAAGTAAGCCTGTGACAGCTGTCAAACTCCCAGGTACCTATTTCCTGTTAGGTAACAGAGGCATCAGGGGTGAAAGAAACTCTGCCCATTGTTCCTCGCCGGCGTCCGTAATCGAACCCCGGGCCACAGGATTACGAGTCAAGCGCGCTGTCCACTTACCTACCATTGCCCTCTAATGAAAATCTCACCGACCTAACAAATTCTCAAAGACCTGAAAGTTGTAGCATTAAATATTATGATAGATATCGTGAGGAGACATTCACATATGGGACTAATAGAACAAGAACCCGGCAATGTGATGTTATAGTGGCCAGAATACGCCTGGGATATAGACGTATCTGGCAGCTTTCTCAAAACCCAAATGTCGAGTACACAATGTGTCAACTTTGTGAAAGAGCAAACATGCACTCTCTTGAACATTATATTGTAGAATGTCCCATACTGACTGACTGTCGCCCTCCTGGGCTAAGGTATGCTGAACTCTGTAGTTACTATATGAGTACTGGAACACTTGATGATATATTGGACTTGTATCCAAGATTTACCATGTAATATATCAATCATACAATGTATATATATGATGTAACTATATAACCTGAGCTTGTAAAAGCACCTTCATCACCTTCAGTGATTAAGTGCTTAATTGCACACTAGTTTCTTTATCAGCTACCTCACTCTGTCAGGGTAAATGAGACAAATGTATGTGAATGCATGTGTGTGTGTATATATGTATGTATGTGTGTGTGTGTGTATGTATATGTATGGGTATAAAGTATATATGGAAGCTGATCAGAATTACATTTCACCTTTGTGAATGTACATTAATGACACTATGTAAAAGACACATCTAACACTTTATGTAGGACATACGTAAATCTGTGAATCTATGTATTTACGTATGTAGATTAGCTTAGCATTTTAAAAGCACCGAATCACCTTCTGTGGTTGAGTGTTCAATAAACCCTTGAACTATATGTTTAACACTTCTCTAACTCTGTCCATGGAGGACAGAAGAAAATGTATATATGCTGGTTACCATTGTAAATGTGTGGCCACGTCTGTGGTAGAAAAAAAAAAGAGAAAAAAAAATTGCCCTATTGTGACTGTTGTGAGCCTCTTGTTGAATCACTTGTGATACTAAAGATTATCGACGTGTATATGTATTTGTGTAAAAAATTGTATATATATATATATATATATATATATATATATATATATATATATATATATATATATATATATATATACATATATATATACATGCCGACCCGACCATGGTACAGAGGGGTGGGTTTACAGGACCTGCCGAGGCGCGGCTACCATCCATTAGCTGCTGAACCTTTCTGGAGTCTGCAGCCTGTTTCTTCAGTCTGTCATCATTAATAATGTTCTTAAATTCCGCTCAAGAGTGTCTGTAGGTTTACCGGAAAAGTAAACCACATTTTGGATTGATATGTCGTGGGGCATACACTGGCATAGCGCCCCTTAGCGACCACATCACATCCTCTGTAACTCTCTAGTGCCTCAAAATAAAATAATAAACTTTTAACAACTTTCCAAGTCAACATCCCAGGCAAACATTGCAATGATATCATGTTAGCGTTAAGGCCAGCCAGTACCTCCGTGCAATATTCCCCATGTTATCATAGTTTTTCCTTGTCAGTATATTATGATAACATTTAATAATAATCATAATAATATTCTTGGTCCATGAATCATTAAGTTGAGTGTGGGTGACTAGGCAGACCCCGTGACCCGACCTGACCCCACTTGACCTCTCTCTTACAGATGAGTGCGACGCTGACAGCGGCCTGGTTACCCGGATGATGGGCGGCTCTGGCATGACGCCCACCAGCCTCCTGCAGGGGTCACCGCCCACGCCCGCCCTCAACACCACCTCTCGTATGGACGCAGTCAGCACCTCGCGCATGGACGCCGTCAACAGCAGCGGGGGTCAGTGCGCGTCCCTCAACCAGCCGTACGCCGGTGACGTGTGTACCTACGGCCCCATGTACGGACACTACGGCTACGCCGGCGTCAAGGCGCGCGCCTCGCCCTACGCCCGGACCTCGCCCGTCTACCCTCCGCCCTACCCGGCGCCTCCCCAGCTTAACTCACAGCTTTACCGCCAGCCGCCCACCTACCACGACTATTCTTCCAGATAGATACTAGCACATCCCAGCTGTCATCCCCACTAGGTGTGGCGGTGGTGTGGCGCGAGTGTGGTGGTGGTGTGGCGCTAGTGTGGCGACGTGCGTTTTTAACAGAGTCGACCTCTCTAGAGGTTTAGAAAAAGAAGAGTGCCTTAATATTGACATTCCCTGACCATCGAGCGTGATAGGAAAGGTCAGTTACTTAAGTTGGAACGTTTGTGGTTAGGTAAAACAGTTGTATTTTTGTACGGAGTGTGTGAAATAGTGAGACCGGGTTGGACATATAGTGATCTCAGGTCACAACGTGGCGAACTGTGTTGACCTTCAGCGAAGTGTAGTGACCGTTGCTGGTCACTAATGACCGGCAAGAGATTTGGGAATTGTGACGAATTTCAGAGTTTATTGATGCTCTTTGGTAAATTGGTGTTGGCCTTGAACCACCTCATTCAAGGTGCTGTGGTCTTCGGGGGCACTTCGTGGGACCTTGGTGGGACCTTGGTGGGACCTTGGTGGCACTTTGTGGGACCTTGGTGGCACTTTGTGGGACCTTGGTGGCACTTTGTGGGACCTTGGTGGCACTTTGTGGGACCTTGGTGGCACTTTGTGGGACCTTGGTGGCACTTTGTGGGACCTTGGTGGGACCTTGGTGGCACTTTGTGGGACCTTGGTGGCACTTTGTGGGACCTTGGTGGCACTTTGTGGGACCTTGGTGGCACTTTGTGGGACCTTGGTGGCACTTTGTGGGACCTTTGGATAATTGTATCAACCTGTAAACTAATAATGTTTGCTATGATGCTCTTGTGAAGAAAGAGCAAGGTCGCTGGCGCTACTGTAGTGTCGGGGCTTAGTGTCTCCCGCGGCCCGGTCCTCGACCAGGCCTCCTTTTTGTTACATCCCCCCCCAGGAAGCAGCCCGTAGCAGCTGTCTAATTCCCAGGTACCTATTTACTGCTATGTAACAGGAGCATTGCTGACGTGTTACTGACGTGTTACTGACATGTTGCTGACTTGTTGGTACCTCTGGTGACATGTTATCACGTCCGGTACCTGTGTGGCATCCGCAAGTCAGCCCAGGTCCAGTCCTCCGACAGGTCCTACGCCCCAAGACCCCTGTCCCTGGCCTCCACCACAGGTCCCACCACAGGTGTCTCTTAGATAACCTTCTAAAGTGCCTTATAAGCCCATAAACACGTCGTAGTGTATTTTGGAGTATATATA
The DNA here is from genome assembly GCF_040958095.1 of Procambarus clarkii. Lineage (NCBI taxonomy): Eukaryota > Metazoa > Arthropoda > Malacostraca > Decapoda > Cambaridae > Procambarus > Procambarus clarkii. The sequence continues at coordinate 47,867,991 of NC_091150.1, read as the reverse complement.
CATTAAATATATATTTTTGCTGACTGCTGAATATAAGTGTACTTAAATTGTGTCTTATTGTACTTAACAAGACGGTGGCTAGGTTTCTTATTGGCCAGAACTAATGCGGTTGTTTTTATGTTGAAGAAATCAAGTTATTGTCCACCCTGAGCTATGAGAAGTGTGTTGGATATTGTCTGGTATATTACAGATGTTCAGTACAGTGGTGATGGACGGTTGTGTGTGTGTGTGTGTGAGTGTGTGCGTGTGTGTGTGTGTGTGTGTGTGTGTGTGTGTGTGTGTGTGTGTGTGTGTGTGTGCGTGTGTGTGTGTGTGTGTGTGTGTGTGTGTGTGTGTGTGTGTGTGTACTGTTGTTCAGATTATATGTTTGCCGTTGCACTGTGTATATCAACTGTTGTACATGTCTGCCGTTGCAAAGTGAACGTCTACTGTTGTACATCATCCACGACACATTGTATATGTACAGTGTGTGTGTTGAATGGCAATTGATGGCATCAATTAATACATTGTAATTACGTCATCAATTGACGTAATTGATAACACTCTCAAAACAAGGAATGTTTTTGTTCCCGTGAAGATGAGAGCGTCGAGTAGCTCTGTGTGTTTGTGAGTGCAAAACTGTACTTGTAATATATTGTGTTTATATATATTACTCACGGTTATATATTATTCACGGTACAAAAACAGTGTTTTTGTACCATGAGCTTTAAATTGGAGCCATATTTTTGATAGGAAGTTCCCTGTTGGATTCTTAATCATATTGTTGATAGGAAGTTACCTATTGGACTGGAGCCATATTGTTGATAGGAAGTTATCTATTTGGACTGGAGCCATATTGTTGATAGGAAGTTCTCTGTTGGATTGGAGTCATACTGTTGATAGAAAGTTAGTTCCCTGTTGGACTGGAGCCATACTGTTCATAGGAAGTTCCCTGTTGAACTCCATCATGCTGTTAACAGGGAGTTCACCGGCATAACCAAAACACACGGGGTATACCTCCAGAGGCTTTTGTAAACAATTGTCTGTGTGTACGGTGGAGAGTGTATGGCTCTAGTCACACAGCATCTCAAGTGTGTATGGAGCAGAGTGTGTGGCCTGGGACACACACACACACACACTCAAGAGTGTGTGTAGCCTGGGACCCACACACTCAAGTGTGTGTGGTGGCCCGAGTGCCGTCTTCCAATACTGTACATATCGCGCAGGCTGTACATATATAATTATTTATACAAATATCTTACCATAAAGGCCAGAATAAAATTTTCAAGCATCATGTATGTCTGTTTTTCTCCTCGGGTGGAGTCCTACACATATCCTGATATATATATATATATATATATATATATATATATATATATATATATATATATATATATATATATATATATATATATATTATATTTTAGCAAAAATTATATTTTAGATAATAAGATCCTAAACAAAATAAAAAATGTAATGGATGCCAATTCATTGATGATATACTTGTAAAAGGCATTCTTTCTAGGGCTTAAGAGTGGTTAACATCAGCCTGTACTCATTACACCAGCCTGTACTCAGTGGTGGTATACCACCACCGTTACCACCACCACAGCCTCCACCACACCACCACCACCACAGCCTCCACCACACCACCACCACCACAGCCTCCACCACACCACCACAGCCTCCACCACACCACCACCACCACAGCGTCCACCACACCACCACCACCACAGCGTCCACCACACCACCACCACCACAGCCTCCACCACACCACCACCACCACACCCTCCACCACACCACCACCACCACCACCACCTGCCAGACACAGCGTGCTATACATGTTGAGGGAGGCCGCTGGACTACTTTGTTATCTGCTAAGAAAGATATAAAATAAAGCACTCGAAACAGGAGAACTCTCAGAAATCTGCTAAAAGTCCATAATTCAAGAGGACGTACAGGAATCAGCAAGTTTTCTGCTTCCTGTGCAGCAAACTTACAGTTTGTAAGGTTGGCGTTTCTATCAAGTTTGGTAAGTGCAGTTAGTACGGTTGATGTAAGGTAAGATCTGTATCCCAGACGGACACCAGATGTACCGACGAGGTCCCTTTTTATCCCGGAAATAGAGTCCTCACCTCACATTAAGAAAACAAATCAGTGAATCTGTATGATGGTACAACATGGTTGCTGCTGGCAATGACATTATGGACGAAGAGGAGGTGGCCGCGGGAGAGAATCAGTAATAGCAAGAATCCGTCTTGGATACAAATATAGACGAAGATTCAGAATGGAAACAACAGTTGAGCAGCGAAGTTGCAGAATCTGTGATGAGAGTGACGGACACCGCCTTGACCACTATCTGCGTGAATGTGAACACCTGAGAGACATTAGGAATATGTGTAGAATAATAAACCCCACATTGTTTGAGTTAATAAAACATTATTTCTCAAATATTGATACTGTCCTTAAAAGATTCTCCCATTTTGTACCCGCAAGAAAACATACGATTTTAAGGGTTGACGAATGTTGATCTTGTTTGATAAGCTGTTCACGTGAGACAGCTAAGCAAGTCCCAGCTGTGTCTGGGTACATGAGACAGGATGAACAACCCAGCGGGTTTTCTTCATATTGGGGAGTGTTGTCCATGCTGCTATGGCGGTGTGTTCACTCACAGGATGAGTGGCGCTGCCCAATAAACTCGCCCCTCTGGACAAAATTTAAAAAAATTAAGAAAACAAAGAGCCAACGGTGAAACTCCTGTGGGAGAGAAACAGCTATCTTCTCCTCTAGGCTACTTCCAGGGAAACACCAATACTGAGGGTGTTGGAGATCTCTGCCAACGGCCTACGTCAGGTACTCACACATTGTCTGTCGGCTTTGACGTGCTGTTTCTTTCGTTCCCTGTAGTAAATTAGTTCCTTCACTCCCAAGTACTTCTCTCATTCTCACCATTATCTCTGTCATATCAATCTGGAATCTTATTCAGGCTAGGCAGAGTGCACGGACCCAATCTGTTAAATTCCACCCACGGTCGTCAAGGCAGGGAGCAATAGTATATATATATATTTATTTTATTTTGCTGTTATTTTAGATTTAGCTACTCAGAATGAAATGTCCATGTAGCACGGGGTATGGTGAGCCCGTAATTGAGTTCGGTTATTCGCGATAACCTTGTTACTGTGATATTTGGGTCAAAGTTTTAAATGGAGGTGGGGTTTCCTCCTTTTCTCCAGTTTCTTTTCTGATTGTTTTACCGCACTGGTTTTAGTCTTGTTTTAATGACATTATCTTGGTGATGAATGTAAGTGCAGAATTGTCACTAGTGAGTCCCAATTATCAACGGCTTTTCTAATCATTGCAGTGGCTGTGGAATTTGCATCTAATGCAGCTGCTGTCGTTGGATTAATGTTTAGTTCGATGCGCAGGGCTTCAGTCGCTTCACATTCCAGTAAATAGTACAATAGTGGCGCCTCTGCTTCTGTTCCACAGATATGACACTCTTTAACTGTTGGGTTTATTATCTCCCAGCAGCACTTGTAACCAAGTCTGAGTCTGTGTATGGCTACTGCAATGTCTCTGGATATGTTTTTGTTAGGCTTGAAAGAGTAGTACCCAGTGGCTTGTTTGTATCATATCGCGGTGGATCTTCCTGCCCCTACTTTGGCTCTGTGGCGACTTTTGATAGTTGGGAGTATTTTCTTCTTGATTTGCTCCTTAATCTGTGAAAAACTTGGAGGTATTTGAACCTGTACAACAGGTAGAGCAGTGGCAGTTTTTGCTAGTGAGTCTGCCTTTTCATTACCATCTATGCTAATGTGACTTGGTATCCAATTTAGGGTAATTGACAGCCCTAGATTATGGGCTTCTTTTCCTATATGTTGGATTTCTGTGAGGAGTTGTATATTATCTCTGTGCTGACTGGATAACAATGTCTGGAGCAAAGATTTAGAGTCGGTATGAACGATGACATCATGTAAATTATTCTCAATTGTATAATTTATGGCCTCCTTCAGGGCATATAATTCTGTTTGCAACGTTGAGCATCCATTATTCATGTTCCAGTAAGCCTGCATGGGTATTAGTGTAACCTCTTTCTTGATCAACTGATCCATCTGTGAAGATGTGAGTGGTTATAGATCTTGAGATGGTTTCCATTTGTTGTTCTATGACTACTTTGAGCCTCTGCGAGTCACTTGCTGATTTTTTAACTGGTAATCCTTCAATGATTATCTTTAGACTTGCTTCTTACCATGGAGGAGGCTGCTGAAAGTGTTGATATGGTCTATCTTCCCCTTTGTTTTTAATGGTCCATTTCAAGTCCACTTTCTCTAGAATCTTGACCAGATTATCCGTCAATGTATTTATTCTAAATTGAAGGTTTCTGTGAAACGATCTGTGTATACTATCTTTGATTGACAGTCTGGCGGTGGTTCCAACAAGTTTTGCTGTTATGGTGGCTATCCTTTGTTTGATCCTGTTTTCAAAGGCTTGTAAGTTGATTTCCATTCTTAGATTCTCTTGACATGTCCAAATAGGTGCTCCCAGCATTGTTCTGAGTGCATCATTTTGAGACACTTCCAGTTTCTCGCATTGGTTATCACTGAGGGATGTAAGAGCAGGAGCAGCATAGTCAATGAGTGACCTAACTGCTTGAACGTAGTACCATTTGAATACTGGTAGAGAGGCACCATCTCTATGACTTGCCAGGGAGCGCAAAGCTGAGTTTCTAGCTTTACAACGATGCCGAAGATATTCAATCTCTTGAGTGAATTTCAACTGGCTGTGTATTATAACCCCAAGGTATTGAAAAGAGGTGACCCACTCAATTTCTTGTCCTTGTATTGCGAGTCTGATGTCTTGAGTTCTCATTTTAACGGCCATTGCTTCGGTTTTATTGTTGTTTATTTTCACTGCTATGCGTTCCGCTTCCCTGCTGATGATATCTAGGCTTTTTTGTGCATGGTTCCTGGCGCCTTTGTCATTGATGATGACCACAAAGTCGTTTGCATAGTTAACCAGTTTGGCTTTTGGTAACTTGAGCTTCATGAATTGTTCCATGAGACAGTTGAAGAGGAAGGGGCTTAGTATTCCTCCCTGCGGAGTCCCATTTTCCAGCCTCTTTGAGTACGATGTTTTTCCTTGGAATTTGACTTTAGCTTCTCGATTAAGCAGGCTTCCTTTGGCAAAAGCAAGAACGTGTCCTTTGATTTCCTTATCCATAAGGCAGCACAGTGTAGCTGGAGCATTGGCAAACTCAAAGGCTTTTTTCTAGGTCTAGAAAAATAAGAATTCCAGGTTTGTCATTGATTTGATCCAGGAGGGAGGTAAGGCATTCTGTGGTTCCAACACCTTTTCTGTAAGCAAACATATTTTGGTGCAGTGGATTGGCTTTCCATTCAATTCGATTAAACGTCATTCTTTCCGCAAGTTTTAGCCAGACAGCTTGTTAATGAGAGAGATCTTAGATTTCCTAGGTCTTTGGGTTTTGGAATGGGAACTATAATTGCACTGTTCCAAGAGAGTGGTCGAGTTCTTGTCATCCATACTCTGTTGATGAGACTCAAGAAGGCTTCTTCACCCTTTTCTCCTAGCTTGGCCAGCATGTTGCAAGTTATTTTGTCCTCACCTGGAGCTGTGTTTTTAGTTTTCTTTGTAGCTCTTCTGAGTTCTTTCAGATTGAAAGGTTGGTCTGTTCGTCAGGTAAGGCTAAAGCATCATCTATTTTTTCCATCTTGTTGCTTGAAGTCTTTGTTGGTGAGTCACAGTTGCTTGAGGAAGTTGAGTGGAACTGGCTCTTGACGCAAATAGATTTGCTAACCTTTCTGCTTCTTGCTCTGGATGAACATGGTGCGGCAGAGCAGGAGACGATTTTCCTTTGGCCTTGTTGATCTGCCTCCAGATGTCGCCTAAGGATGTGTGTTGATTTAGCTTGGCACACCACTCGAGCGATTTTTCTCTCTGATTTTTGCTGTTTCTTCGTGCACATGATCTCGGACAGCTCTAAGAAGTCCTAGATTAGCTTTGGTTCTTTCTCTTCTGAAATTCTTTCGTGCACAATTTAGTCTGTTATGTAGTTCTTTGATCCTATCACAGTAATACCAATGGTCCTTATGTTGCTGGGTAATTGTTTTCCTCTTGGGGATGGCGTGATTTGCTGCTCTATGTATTGCATTTGCTAAATATTTTTCCATTTCTTCCGTGTTGTCAGAAGGAGTGTAGTTTTGGTGCCAAGTTTTGAGAGATTCCTGAAACTTCGTCCAATCTGCTTTGATAAAGTGCCATCCGGGCTCGGGAGCTGGAGGTCTGGGAGGTAGTGCTGTATCAGTAACCGTTATTGTAGCAAAGTGGTCACTAGTCAGTACATGGTCAACTGACCAGTGACACAACTTATAAATACTGGTGGAGACAGCTTCCCCCCAACAATATGGGTTGGTTCTGTCGAGATAAGCAGACTGACTTCAGGCACTTCATCAAAAGGTGTTCAATATGTCTTCCATTGGCATCGGTTCTTGGTGAATCAAGTAGCAATTCACTATGAGCGTTGAAGTCACCCGAGATTATAGTAGCGTGGTGACTGCCATTTCAAAGAATGCAGAGAAATCCATATCATGTTCTCTATGGCTCCTGTATACATTGAAGATGGACAGCATTGAGTTCCTCATATTGAGATTAACTTACATAATTTCGACGTTCTCGCCACAGTTAGGCAGGTCTGTGATTGCTGTGGCATTGATATAATTTCTTACTATTATTGAAGTGCCTCTGGTAACACCTTGTGCAATTAGGCAGTGAAAACCTTGATATTGATTTTTCTTTTAGTCCTGGTGTTTCTTGAAGTAAAACCATATTAGTGTTGTCTTTAAGAAGCACTGATCTGAGTGTTTGTGCTTTGTTTTTGAATCCTTGAATATTCCATTGCATAATCTTGAGATTGTCCATTATTCTGTTAGAGTTGAATCCATTGAGTTCATAGTGGTTTCTAAAGTGCTGATTTCCCCAACGGCTTGTGTCTTCTTGGCTGGAGTGGAGACTGCCGTTGGATGCTGAAACAATTTAGTTTCGCCACCTTCTTTGACTCTACTTTGTCAACCTTTCCAGGTAGGGCTTGTAGAAGTGTGGAAGAAATAAGTTCAGTAGATAGTTTTTTTAACTTTGTTAACATTTCCTTCCTTGACTGTGGGTTGGTCTGTTCCAGTGCTTGGATTGTTTTGTCGAGCATATTGCGGAAGGTCTCTGTCAGGGAGGCAATAACCATTGGAACAGTAGCTATTTCGGTAAGTAGTTATCCTGATATAGGCTTGTGCCCGAAACGCTGCGCATACTAGTGGCTTTACAAGATTGTAATTACTATACTATGTATCCTCACAATCCCAATGTACCTTCTTGTATATATATATATATATATATATATATATATATATATATATATATATATATATATATATATATATATATATATATATATATATATATATATAAATAAATATATAAATAAATTGTGGGGTGTCCACAGGATCACCTCATCAAGCTCTATCCAACTAAATCTGATATCCCTTACCACTTGGGCTGGACGTTAGAGCGACGGTCTCGCTTTAGGCAGGTCGGCGTTCAATCCCCGACTGTCCAAGTGATTGGACACCATTCCATTTCCCCCGTCCCATTCCGAATCCTTATCCGGACCCCTTCCCAGTGCTTTATAGTAGGAATGGCTTGGCGCTTCCCCCTCTGATAATTCCCAGGCAACCAAAGTGGTGGTCGCCTGGGACACTCGACCAGTAGTGGTCGCCTGGGACACTCGACCAGTAGTGGTCGCCTGGGACACTCGACCAGTAGTGGTCGCCTGGGACACTCGACCAGTAGTGGTCGCCTGGGACACTCGACCAGTAGTGGTCTCCTGGGACACTCGACCAGTAGTGGTCGCCTGGGACACTCGACCAGTAGTGGTCGCCTGGGACACTCGACCAGTAGTGGTCGCCTGGGACACTCGACCAGTAGTGGTCGCCTGAGACACTCGACCAGTAGTGGTCGCCTGGGACACTCGACCAGTAGTGGTCGCCTGGGACACTCGACCAGTAGTGGTCGCCTGGGACACTCGACCAGTAGTGGTCGCCTGGGACACTCGACCAGTAGTGGTCGCCTGGGACACTCGACCAGTAGTGGTCGCCTGGGACACTCGACCAGTAGTGGTCGCCTGGGACACTCGACCAGTAGTGGTCTCCTGGGACACTCGACGGGTGGTGGTCGTCTGGGACACTCGACCAGTAGTGGTCGCCTGGGACACTCGACCAGTAGTGGTCGCCTGGGACACTCGACAGATGGTGGTCGCCTGGGACACTCGACCAGTAGTGGTCGCCTGGGACACTCGACCAGTAGTGGTCGCCTGGGACACTCGACAGATGGTGGTCGCCTGGGACACTCGACCAGTAGTGGTCGCCTGGGACACTCGACGGGTGGTGGTCGTCTGGAACACTCGACGGGTAGTGGTCGTCTGGGACACTCGACGGGTGGTGGTCGCCTGGGACACTCGACGGGTCGTGGTCGTCTGGGACACTCGACCAGTAGTGGTCGCCTGGGACACTCGACCAGTAGTGGTCGCCTGGGACACTCGACCAGTAGTGGTCGCCTGGGACACTCGACCAGTAGTGGTCGCCTGGGACACTCGACCAGTAGTGGTCGCCTGGGACACTCGACCAGTAGTGGTCGCCTGGGACACTCGATCAGTAGTGGTCGCCTGGGACACTCGACCAGTAGTGGTCTCCTGGGACACTCGACGGGTGGTGGTCGTCTGGGACACTCGACCAGTAGTGGTCGCCTGGGACACTCGACCAGTAGTGGTCGCCTGGGACACTCGACAGATGGTGGTCGCCTGGGACACTCGACCAGTAGTGGTCGCCTGGGACACTCGACGGGTGGTGGTCGTCTGGGACACTCGACGGGTGGTGGTCGTCTGGAACACTCGACGGGTAGTGGTCGTCTGGGACACTCGACGGGTGGTGGTCGCCTGGGACACTCGACGGGTCGTGGTCGTCTGGGACACTCGACCAGTAGTGGTCGCCTGGGACACTCGACCAGTAGTGGTCGCCTGGGACACTCGACGGGTGGTGGTCGTCTGGGACACTCGACGGGTGGTGGTCGTCTGGGACACTCGACGGGTCGTGGTCGTCTGGGACACTCGACGGGAGACAGGTTTGGTTTTTTTTTTTTTTTTTTTTTTTTTTTTTTTTTTTTTTTTTTTTCTACCACAGACGTGGCCACACATTTACAATGCTAACCAACATATATACATTTTCTTCTGTCCTCCATGGACAGGGTTCGAGAAGTGTTAAACATACAGTTCAAGGGTTTATTGAACACTCAACCACAGAAGGTGATTCGGTGCTTTTAAAATGCTAAGCTAACCTACATACGTAAATACAAAGATACACAGATTTACGTACGCCCTACATAAAGTATTAGATGTGTCTTTTACATAGTGTCATTAATGTACATTCACAAAGGTGAAATGTAATTCTGATCAGCTTCCATATATGCTTTATACCCATACATATACATACACACACACATACACATACATATATACACACATACATGCATTCACATACATTTGTCTCATTTACCCTGACAGGGTGAGGTAGCTGATAAAGAAACTAGTGTGCAATTAAGCACTTAATCACTGAAGGTGATGAAGGTGCTATTACAAGCTCAGGTTATATAGTTACATCACATACATACATTGTATGATTGATACATTACATGGTCAATTTTGGATACAAGTCCAATATATCATCAAGTGTTCCAGTACTCATATAGTAACTACAGAGTTCAGCATACCTTAGCCCAGGAGGGCGAAAGTCAGTCAGTATGGGACATTCTACAATATAATGTTCAAGAGAGTGCATGTTTTCTCTTTCACAAAGTTGACACATTGTGTACTCGACATTTGGGTTTTGAGAAAGCTGCCAGATACGTCTATATCCCAGGCGTATTCTGGCCACTATAACATCACATTGCCGGGTTCTTGTTCTATTAGTCCCATATGTGAATGTCTCCTCACGATATCTATCATAATATTTAATGCTACAACTTTCAGGTCTTTGAGAATTTGTTAGGTCGGTGAGATTTTCATTAGATATTTGTTTAAGTATTCTCTTTGTCACTGCTAATGAAACACCCATATCAATTTCTACCACTGGTTTTCTGCAAGCTGACTTAGCAAGCATATCAACAGTGTCATGCCTTGAGATGCCAACATGTGATGGTATCCATAGGAATTTAATCTCAAATCTGTTTTCTTTGGCAGCTAAAACATTCATTCGAATATCACTGACTATTTTCTGGGTGTCACTACTATGTGCGTTCAATGCCAGGAGTGCACTCTGCTAGTCACAGTATATAAGTCCACTGCCTTTGTCTTTTAAAAATTCAGTGGCAAGGTATATGCCTTGTATATGATATCAACTCCTAGTTCTTTCTCTCCGTCCGTTTCATGAAGTACTTTATCTCCCCTTTTGTATCCAGTGTCTGGCCTCCTCTTTCCACTGCCTAGTTTCATTACCTTACATTTACTCTGGTTGAACTTTAGTGGCCATTTGTTGGACCATTCATTCAGTTTGTCCATGTCATCTTGTATCCTCATACTATCTTCCTCCGTCTTAATTTTTGCATCATCAGCAAACAATTAAAGGAACGAGTCTATACCTTCTGGGAGATCATTTACATATATCAGAAACAGTATAGGTTCAAGGACTGATCCCTGTGGGACTCCACCGGTGACGCCTCGCCAATCTTAGACCTCACCCCTCATAGTGTGTGCACTCTACAAGACGTGCCGTTCAGCACAATAAATATCTCTCACGATTTAAGGCGGCTGGCTCGCCGATACATTTTATACAGTATGATATGCGTGAGGGAGATGGAAGTTACGAGGAGAAGAAAAAAGAAACAGAGTTCACAAAAGAAACAGAGAGTAAAGAAAGAGAAGGGGGAGGTAGAGGTGGAGAGGAGGGGTGGGGAAGGAGAGAAAGGAGCCCCGGGGGGGGGGGGGGGGTGAGAGAGAGTGCTAGAGCGTGTGGGGAGCCTAATGACACCATAGTTTTTTTCACCGCTCATTAATTATCTTATGTCTAGTCTGTCACACCTTGCCTCCCACTCTCCACACATCCACCCCTGCCTCCCCCCCCCCTCCCCCACACCTCACACTCCGCTTCTGCTCTCTGCCTCCCCCCCCCCCAAACCACGCACTCCACCCCTACATTTCCGCACTTCGCCCCCACAATCTGCAATTTGCCCCCCCCCCCATCCTGCTTCTGAACTTTGCCCCCACACTTCGCTCCCGCACTAGGCGCAACACTACTCTTGACGCAAACTAGATATAACAATCTTCTACAATTAATAATGCACAATGGGTGGACGGACGAGCACAAAGGACTACACCAGAGGAAGGCACAAAGGACTAACCTAACCTGCACTAAAGAGGCACCCTTCTTGAGTCCAGATGGGCACATGTACAAGCAAGTAGATTGGGTCGCTAAGAGTTCTCCCCTAGGTGTCCTGTTTGCGAACTTCTACATGGGTATCATAGAGCAGAGGGTCTTAGTTGACATGGACTTGAAACCCGCCATATACTGCAGGAATGTTTACGACATTTTTATGCAGGTACCTGATGCCAAACGTCTGCAGCAGCTGAAGAAGGCATTCGAGCAGAATTCTGTGTTGAGTTTTACCTAAGAGATGGAGAATGATGGGAAGCTGCCTTTTCTAGATGTAACAGTTACGGAAAGGAACGGAGGCTTCCACACTGCAGTCTATACTAAAGAAACAAACACGGGACTGTGCCTCAATGCCAATAGTGACTGCCCAGACAGGTTCAAGAGAGTGTTGTCAATGCTTACGTCGACCAGGCTCTCAGCCACAGCTCAGGATGGAAGCAAGTCAATGAAGAACTTTGTAAGGTAAGGCAAGTCCTAGTCAACAATAGCTTCTCTAACGGTTTTGTTGAAGACATCATAAAAAGAAAGGTGAAATGCCATGCAACCTCCGAAGAGTCAACTAACGCAACACTTGTACCCCCTATTAGACTATTTTACAGGAACTTCTTTTAGACGGCTCATAAAATGGAGGAAAGTGTTCTTAGAGACATAATTGATAGGAACGTTATCCCTACAGACAAAAATCAGAAAATACAATTGACAAATTACTACAAAAACAAAAAAAAACGGCCAACCTACTCATGAAAAACTACCCAGACACCAAACACAACGCCTTGAAGGAAACCAACGTCGTCTATACCTTTACATGCCCACTTGGAGACTGTGAGTCCCAAAGAACTCAGTATATAGGCAAGACAACAACGTCTCTTTCTAGACGATTAACAATGCATAAACAACAGGGCTCCATCAAGGAACATATAATCTCTTCTCACAATCAGACCATCACCAGAGAAATCTTAACAAGCAACACAGAAATCATCGATAAATACAGAGATAGCAGGAGACTTGACATCAGTGAGGCACTATACATCAAAAAGTCAACACCAGCAATCAACAGCCAGTTAATGCACAACTATATTCTACCCACTTCAAGACCAAGAACCAACATGGAAGCAGTAAGCAGTAGGCCCTCTGCAGTTACTTCCATTCTTATGTTCTCATATACATTGATTCGTGTTCTGTCATATCTTTGTCACCTCACCCAAAACTTTTGTGCCATATCACCTCACCCAAAACGAGTATAAGTAGGAATGTATTTTATGTATAAACTAAGTCTTTGAAAATGTAATAGGAATTACGAAACGCGTTCAGGCGTCAGACCAAGAATAAAACTGAATTTTGGAGAATTGATTTTTCAATTACCCTCGACAGTGAAGAGAAACGTAAGACATATTGAGAAAATTCGTGTCAGAATTATTAATCTTACCTTTTCGGTCATCTTCAACAACACTGTCAGCAGAACTATTCGCATACTTTGCGTCATTATATAATGGAATGTGAAAAAATCGCGGAATTTAGAGATAACACCATCAATAGTGTACAAGAAATGTGTAAGTACTTCATTCATAACGATGTGCTGCCCGATATCTTAGCGAAGTATTCAAAATTTGCTTACTGTAGGTAATGCATGCACATGACTGTAAAGCTGCCGCCCAGTTGGGTGGGTGTGGAACACATGACTGTAAAGCTGCCGCCCAGTTGGGTGGGTGTGGAGCACATGACTGTAAAGCTGCCGCCCAGTTGGGTGGGTGTGCAGCACATGACTGTAAAGCTGCCGCCCAGTTGGGTGGGTGGAGCAAGACTAGTAACTGTGTGACTCATCATAGATGTAAAGTGCCTTGTATAGTGACTGTTGTGAGCCTCTTGTTGAATCACTTGTGACACATAAGATTATTGATGTGTGTATTTGTGTGGGTGATTAAATATGTATGTGTATGTATATATGTACGTATATATATGTACATGTATATATGAGTATGTGTACATGAATATATATCATTAATAATTTTGTAATTAGCGTCAAAAGATTGTTATTTGCTTAGCTAAACGAACTAGAGGGTTCAGTTCCTGAACCGATTATGTGCCTCTGTAACCCTTTACACCACCGCCCACGGGATGGGTATGGGGTTCATAATATAGAAAGAAATTGAATTCAACAACATATATATATATATATATATATATATATATATATATATATATATATATATATCCCCGTGTGTGAGGAGGGTTGTCATTATCATCAAACTATGGGCCGTGTTCGTCCGGATGTGGACCCCCCTCCACCCCCACATTAACGGCCAGTGTCCTCCTGTTCCCTCCACCCCTCCCGTTCTCACCCTCCACTCACCGGCATGTATTCACCTAGTTGTGTTTGCGGGGGTTGAGCTTTGCTCTTTCGGCCCGCCTCTCAACTGTTACTAACTATATTTTTTTTCCTCCACACACACACACACACACACACACACACACACACACACACACACACACACACACACACACACACACACAGGAAGCAGCTAAGTAACAGCTGTCGAACTCCCAGGTACCTATTTACTGCTAGGAAACAGGGGCATTCAGGGTGAAAGACACTGTGCCCAATTGTTTCTGCCTGGTCTGGGAATCGAACCCGGGCCACAGAATTACGAGTCCTGTACGCTGTTCACTCAGCTACCAGACCCACATGTATTCTCTCATATGTACTCAAGAATATGTACCATACCTACATGTACTTTCAGGCGTCGTCAGGCCGTGGGGTGATGGAGCGTTGTTTATGGCCTCTACCATTTTATTTATTTGTATTGGGGGCAGGGGAGAGGTTCAGGTGAAGAAAATAGTTGAGAAATGTGAAATATAGTGTGAGTTATGGTAGCAGTGTTCGTAGCGTCCATCATGTGTGTCTCAGCATATGGGAGAGTCCCGCCTCTCAACTGTCAATCAACTGGTGTACAGGTTCCTGAGCCTACTGGGCTCTATCATATCTACATTTGAAACTGTGTATGGAGTCAGCCTCCACCACATCACTGCCTAATGCATTACATCTGAACAAATCCTTGCTAATGTCTCCTTGGTTCATTCATTTGCAGCTGCGTTCCCTTGTGCGAGTACCACTCGTGCTAGATAATCTATCTTAGTCTGCCATTTTAATACCCGAGAACTTTTTAGGTGGTAATCATGTCTCCCCTAACTCTTCTGTTTTTTTTCCAGCGACGTGAGGTTTAATTCCTGTAGCCCCTTCCCCCCTCCTCGTAACTCATACCTCTCAGCTCTGGAACTGTCTCCAGCTTTGTGTTAATAATAATAATAATTCCTGTTGACGGACGTAAGAAGTCTGTACTTAACCTTAGCGAGGTCCGCCCTCGGCCAACTACTGATTTTCCCCACGATGCAACCCACAACAGTTCTCTGGCTCCCGGGTAGCTATTTTACTTCTAGTTGAACAGAGGCTTCAGGCGAAAGAAAACGTACTCATTTGTGTATATCTTGTCCGAGAATTAAACCTGGGTGCCTCGATTATGAGCCGAAAACGTAGACTACTGTGCTACAGTGTGCTGGACTAGGAGCTGAGTGCAAGATGGAGCTGCAAGTCCGAGGATCCCGTCCAAGGTCTTACTGGACACTGTGTGATGACGGACCAACCTGTCCTCACCAGTACTGCACCGTATCTTCAACAGCCAAAATATGATGTACTATGAATCACAGCGGCTCGCTAAATTGACAGTCAAGCTTTCTATTCGTGGGTCCTGGATTAGGTTCGGTTCGGTTAGGTTAGGTTAGGTTCGGGTAATTTAGTACATCAGTTTTGTGACGTAGTGACAACTGGAGAGGGCGGACTGGCCATTCATGCTCCCAGCGCACACATCCTAAACACATTGTTAAAACGTTATGACATTGTTAAGACGTTGAAACAAGGGAAAAATAACAAATAACATTGTAGTTGCGTTGTGTGTTTGTTGGGATAGAAGCAGACATGTGGGGAGGAGCCCCATGTGGTGCAGCGGACACTCTCATGTGGCCACACACCACAACACCCAGCTTGGGCTGACCTGTGTGTACTATACTAAGTGTATATCTATACCTTCCCCTCTGCTTCACTACAGCGCCCACCTTCAACAACGGACCCCCACGAACCACACAACAGCGGGTTTTCTTCCTATTGGGGAGTGTTGTACATGCTGATATGGCGGTGTGTCCACTCACAAGACGAGGGGCGCTGCCCAATAAACTCGCCCCCCGGGGCAAAATTTAATAAAAAAAAATTTAAGCTGCTCACCAAGATTCCCATCACACCAAGACTCTGCCGCTCCTGATACATCTTATGGAACACTTATTTTAGCAGCAGAGTGTTGACTAGAACAGCCAGGCCAACCACTCAACCACCTGGTACATGTGATTGGCTGACCACACTAACGGTACTCACTTAGCCTCAAACACTGTAACTTCACTACAGTAAACAGCAAGAACATAGAGGTGGAGGCAAGACTTGTTCCACACATGTAAACACAGGCGCAGGCCCTCCTTCAAACACTAATAAAAGTAACATAAATTATGTGCAAATAAATAAATAAATAATAATAATAATAATAATAATAATAATAATAATAATAATAATAATAATAATAATAATAATGCCTCAATAGTATACTTGTGATCGTTGGAGGGTTTCAGGCGTAGGTGTGACATATACTGGGATCAGTTGGGTGGACATAAGGAGGAGCGGCCTCCAATAGGTCTACAGAACGTCTGCAGTTTCCTTAATCTTTATGTGTTAATAACATGTACACAAATAAGACAACTCACCTTCCTGTTCAGACCGTACTTGTTGTAAGTGTGTGGACCATCGCCCACATGTTCATGTAAAAAGCTATGAAATAGTAGAATTTTGTACTATTCACTTTATAGAGTCTGAAAAAAAATATAGCCAAGAAAAAACTTAAATATTCCTAAGCCTAGGATAGCATATATATGTACTCTGTTAGGCCTAAAAGTGTATTAGGCCTGGGGTAGTTAAGTTAGGTTAGTTTAGATTTCCTTTACAACATATATATAAAACCTTTTCCAGTTTGTCCAAATTCAGTAGTGCTGATTTCTACTTTCTAACTGCCTTGTACGTCAATATATGTACGATGGTAACCGTCCTCTTACTAATTACGTCGCTTTTCGCTCGTATGCGTAACTTCACTATGGCCAAATTTGGACGTAATTTGAAATGAAATCGACTCACAAAAGTGACGTACTGTTCCGTTTTCTGTTCGAGTTGTCCGACTTACTCGGCAAGCTTAGAAGAGGAAACTTTCCATTAACGTTTTTCATAACGTTTTGAAACTTTATGAGACTTTCCTGCCCACCTAACCTATCAGAGGACCCTTAACTTACTGTTGTTGAAAAAAAAATCCCAAATTTAATTTCATCTTTTTTTTCCATTTTCAAATTACGTCCATATTCGGCCACACGGGCAAACGGCCAAAAGCGACGTTCTTTTTAAGAGGACAGGTTGCGCATTAAGGCCAAAAATGGTCGTAACAGAAAATGGAAGCGGCTCACGAAATTGACCCACAGTTCCGTTTTCTGTTTAGGGTCCTCCGGCTTAATCTGTTAGCTTAGGACACTCTAAATTAACGGTTTTTATGACGTTTTGAAACCTTAGGAGAACTTCCTGTCCTCCTAACCTGCTAGAGGACCCAAAACTTACTGCGTTAAGTCCATTTCCTTTGGAAAATTAATTTAAATTTGTTTTAAACTTCAAAACGGTGATTTTTGGCCGTAGAGCATTCGAGCGAAAAGCGACGTAATTAGAGGACGGTTACTATCGTACATATATTAACGTACAAGGCAGTTAGAAAGTAGAAATCAGTACTACTGAATATGGACAAACCGGGAAAAGGTTTTGTATTTATGTTGTAGAGGAACTCTAAACTAACCTAACCTTCCTAGGCCTAATACACTCGGATACCTAATATATTAGTGGTGATGGTGTACATAGGAGTAGTGGTGATGGTGTACATAGGAGTAGTGGTGATGGTGTATATAGGAGTAGTGGTGATGGTGTACATAGGAGTAGTGGTGATGGTGTATATAGGAGTAGTGGTGATGGTGTATATAGGAGTAGTGGTGATGGTGTATATAGGAGTAGTGGTGATGGTGTATATAGGAGTAGTGGTGATGGTGTACATAGGAGTAGTGGTGATGGTGTACATAGGAGTAGTGGTGATGGTGTACATAGGAGTAGTGGTGATGGTGTATATAGGAGTAGTGGTGATGGTGTACATAGGAGTAGTGGTGATGGTGTATATAGGAGTAGTGGTGATGGTGTATATAGGAGTAGTGGTGATGGTGTATATAGGAGTAGTGGTGATGGTGTATATAGGAGTAGTGGTGATGGTGTATATAGGAGTAGTGGTGATGGTGTACATAGGAGTAGTGGTGATGGTGTACATAGGAGTAGTGGTGATGGTGTACATAGGAGTAGTGGTGATGGTGTATATAGGAGTAGTGGTGATGGTGTACATAGGAGTAGTGGTGATGGTGTATATAGGAGTAGTGGTGATGGTGTATATAGGAGTAGTGGTGATGGTGTATATAGGAGTAGTGGTGATGGTGTACATAGGAGTAGTGGTGATGGTGTATATAGGAGTAGTGGTGATGGTGTATATAGGAGTAGTGGTGATGGTGTACATAGGAGTAGTGGTGATGGTGTATATAGGAGTAGTGGTGATGGTGTATATAGGAGTAGTGGTGATGGTGTACATAGGAGTAGTGGTGATGGTGTATATAGGAGTAGTGGTGATGGTGTATATACGAGTAGTGGTGATGGTGTATATAGGAGTAGTGGTGACGGTGTATATAGGAGTAGTTGTGATGGTGTATATACGAGTAGTGGTGATGGTGTATATAGGAGTAGTGGTGACGGTGTATATAGGAGTAGTTGTGATGGTGTACATAGGAGTAGTGGTGATGGTGTATATAGGAGTAGTGGTGACGGTGTATATAGGAGTAGTGGTGACGGTGTATATAGGAGTAGTGGTGATGGTGTACATAGGAGTAGTGGTGACGGTGTATATAGGAGCGGTAGTAGGGACACGGAAGCCAGGAGATCAGGTCACCGCTTCTCCCGTCGGTGTTATGTGTTGTCTCTCTCTCTCTCTCTCTCTCTCTCTCTCTCTCTCTCTCTCTCTCTCTCTCTCTCTCTCTCTCTCTCTCTCTCTCTCTCTCTCTCTCTCCCATCACCCCGAATATGGGACACTGAACCATTTAGCATGATAAGACGCAGACCAAAGTCATTGTATTAAATGAGCAGTAAATGGACAGGCGGGGCTAGGGAGGTACAGCTTGACCTTGCTTAAACACTTCTAGGTGGATACAGCTAGGTGTGCACTAAACACACACACACACACACACACACACTTTTTTAAAAGTGATTTTTAAATTTCTTAATAAATTTTATATTATCAATTTAAATGATACATTTTATATTATAATATATTATACAATTATATAATATAAATTAATATAAATTATAAATGTATAAATATATATGAATAAATTTCTTAATAAAATTGATTTTTAAATGATTTTTTTAAGAAAATCGGTGTAGTAGTCTAAGGCGTTGGTGCTTGCGAGAAACCAGAGTTCGAATCCTCTTCAAGGCTCCAAAGGCGGTGAGCGGTTGGAACTTGGTAGAGATGTTGTCGTTATCCAGTGCTGTTTGGCGGCAGAAATAGATATATGTGTGTGAGATTTTTTTGAATGTGTGAAAAAAAACAGTTGATTGATTTACAGTTGAGAGGCGGGCCCAAAGAGCCAGAGCTCAACCCCCCGCAAGCAGAACTAGGTGATCGTGTGGTCCCGTGTTCGATCCCTGGCGCCGGCGAGAAACAATGGGCAGAGTTTCTTTCACCCTGATGATGCCCCTGTTACCTAGCAGTAAATAGGTACCTGGGAGTTAGTCAGCTGTCACGGGCTGCTTCCTGGGGTGTGTGTGTGTGTGTGTGGTTTGGGGAAAAAAAGTAGTTATTGAACAGTTGATTGACAGTTGAGAGGCGGGCCGAAAGAGCAGAGCTCAACCCCCACAAGCACAACTAGGTGAATACAACTAGATGAATACACACACAACTAGGTGAATACACACACACACACACACACACACACACACACACACACACACACACACACACACACACACACACACACACACACACACCCTACAAACATACCATGATTAATGACAACAGCGAGGAGACAGCTCTCTTAATTTCCCCTCACATTATGCCTGTACCGTCCCCTCGGGTCCCCAGGACGGTGAGGGGAGGACAGGGACGGGGGACGACCAGCAGGTGACAGAGGCAAGGTAATTATAATGATAATGAGAAATAAGAGGGGAAAATAATCGGCGAGGAGGGGAAATAAAGATGGGGGAAAAAGAAATAAGTTAGAAAAGACAAAGAAGAGACGGGACTCACAGAGAGAGAGAGAGAGAGAGAGAGAGAGAGAGAGAGAGAGAGAGAGAGAGAGAGAGAGAGAGAGAGAGAGAGAGAGAGAGAGAGAGAGAGAGAGACAGACAGAGACAGACAGAGACAGACAGACAGCAACTGGAGGTCAATAATAATATTCAAAACAATACTATAGCCTCTTAGCCTTAGCCTATACCTGTCCTCTTAAAAAGAACGTCGCTTTTGGCCGTTTGCCAGTATGGCTGAATTTGGACGTAATTTGAAAATGAAAAAAAAATTGAAAATAAATTTGGAGTTTTTTTTTCAACAACAGTAAGTTAAGGGTCCTCTGATAGGTTAGGTGGGCAGGAAATTCTCATAAAGTTTCAAAACGTTATGAAAAACGTTAATTTAAAGTGTCCTCTTATAACCTCTGCGCGTACGCCGGACGACTCAAACAGAAAACGGAACAGAACGTCACTTTTGTGAGTCGATTTCATTTCAAATTACGTCCAAATTTGGCCATAGCGCGCATACGAGCCAAAACTGACGTTATTTTTAAGAGGACGGGTTGCTTATACAGCTGAAATAACTGAGAAGTAAAAGCACGTTTTGAACCCAAAGAATACGCGTACACCTCTTTGTTTACACTCTTCCCTGTCGCTAAGGGTTGAGGCCTCGGCTCATCAACCACTTGCACAACCCTTACGAAACCTGTTCATCTTCCCTCGATCACGGCGGCTTAGCGTACTACACAGCTTACGAACTGGGGGGAGCGTTACGAGGTTGCCTATAGCAATAATTTGCTCGGGTCGACCTTTAATGACCTAACCACCTCCCAGTGTCTCGTAAACTGTTTAACAAAGAGGCTAAGTCTCTGTGATCAAGATTAAGATGTCCAGGTCTGATCAGTGGCCACTTAGATGAGTTCTAAGATCCTCCAGTGACATCCCCGCTACAGTGCCGTCAGTGGCATTCCCGCTACAGTGCCATCAGTGACATCCCCGCTACAGTGCCTCCAGTAACATCCCCGCTACAGTGAACATCCCCGCTACAATGTCATCCCCGCTACAGTGCTACATATATTACCTATTAATCGAGAAAAAACTGTGAGAAAACAATATTCAAGATGTCATTATATATTCCTACAGCACTTGTAATGGTAAACTCGTGAAATATTAAGTAGAACTGTTTTCTCAGTGTATAAATTCTTTCGCGACGATGAGCAAGAGTTTGTGTTGCAGTGTGGGGAAAGACAGTGTTAGCACCTGCAGTATATATATATAGTGGTGTAATGGCCGTATCTGCGCTTGTCATTAGTCGCTGAATCACTCAAACACTCCAAGCCAAAACCTTAATTGCAATTTTACAACGTTTCCCCCTCCAGAAGAAAACGGGATGATACCTACCTCTGGTTGAACACGATCGCTCCCGTCCGAGGCGCTTCCGCTACCTTAGGACCAATCAAAACCAAAGTTCCCCCTCAAAGTCGTGTTTCTATTGGCTGGCGAGGAGCGAAGGCTCGAGAAACGGTGCGTGGCAGGGCCTCTCGGGATAATGTCTCTGTAATTGTTGAACAGTTGACGCGAGTGACGCCGTATTGACAGACGAAAATGAATGAGCCTCCGGGAAACGACAAAGATAACAATGTTAGGGCGTCGCTGTGTTTATGGTGAGCCAGGGGCAGGGGGAGAGGAAGGGCAGCTCACCGGTGTGTACCCCCGCCATGTTAACCTAACGTTTATACTCGCCACCCCTGCACATACCAAACAAAACAAAACAAAATCAATCATGGGATTGACCTAAAATGAATTTCAGAATGTTGCTAAGATTTCAAAGTAACATTTATCTTAAATAGTTCACTATTATTGGTAACTAAATAATGACCTAGCAAACTACAGTCGTACCGTACTCAGAGATAACACCATCAACGGAGTCCAATAAATGTGTAAGTACTTCATTCATAATGATGTACTGCCGGGAATCCTAGCCAAGTATCCAAAATTTGCTGACTGTAGGTGCAGCCTGCACATGACTGTAGGTGCAGCCTGCACATGACTGTAGGTGCAGCCTGCACATGACTGTAGGTGCAGCCTGCACATGACTGTAGGTGCAGCCTGCACATGACTGTAGGTGCAGCCTGCACATGCCTGTAAAGCTGCCGCCCAGTTGGGTGGGTGTGGAGCAAGACTAGTAACTGTGTGACTCACCATAGATGTAAAGTGCCTTGTATAGTGACTGTTGTGAGCCCACTTGTGATATAAAAAGATTATTGATAAGAATACGTATTTGTATAAATTATTGTATATATATGTACATGTGTCTATAATATTAACAATTGTGTAACTAGAGAAAACAGGGGTCTCATCACTTTTGTAAGTAACAACATACCCGCACAGATTATTGATGACCTCCACATGGGGGATGAGTTTGAATCACTGGGAGTAACCCTTCACTTAAACAATAATGCTCTACATATAATCAACCTATATGTGCCACAGAGTAAACTTGACCTTGACACACTGCCTGAATTTGTTAATGAGGACCCTACCTTGCTGGTCGGTGACCTTAATGCCAGACACCCACACTTTGGTGCCAACTGTCATCAGCCCAATGTCAATGGACGGAAACTGTCACTCTATGTTAGGGGAAGTGAAAACCTTAGAGTCCTGGGTGATGAACAGCCAACTCACCTCAGAGGAGGAAGATTAGACTGTGCTCTCCTGCTGAATGCACAGGACACGGATGCCAGTACACATATTGTACACAGTCTATGTAGTGACCATTGGGCACTGATT
The DNA here is from genome assembly GCF_040958095.1 of Procambarus clarkii. Lineage (NCBI taxonomy): Eukaryota > Metazoa > Arthropoda > Malacostraca > Decapoda > Cambaridae > Procambarus > Procambarus clarkii. The sequence goes on along the minus strand of NC_091150.1, from coordinate 47,845,296 downwards.
ACCACCGTCGACATGAGCAAGAGAAGGAAAGAGACAAATAAAAGTAAAAGGTTATCACTCGGACCGGATATGAGGCCGTGTTTCATAAACATGATGAGTGACTGGTTCACGGAATACCAAATCCCAGAAGACACTGATAAATTTGTTGATGATCTTAATAAAAATTGAGAGCTGTCTTAGAGCTCCGCGCCGTACGACTGGGCGAAGTAACCCCTCAGAAGAAGAAAATAAAATGGAATGAGAACGATTACATAAAGATGCTCAATGCTATGCATTGTATGTAAGGAGCATGAGTAGAGAGTACCGGAGACATCCCACTAAAAGTAATCAATAGCTGTTTAAAACTGTGTGTCAAGTAGCCAGGGAAGAGAAGTTAAAGAGCGGGAAAGACAAAGGCTTGACTTCACTAGCTCCAATGGACGAGAAACGTCTGCAAGACAAGTGTGGGCGAAAATTCAGATAGCTAAAGGAGGGGAGGGGGGGGGCAGAACCCGGCCTGCGGCTCACAAAGACCCCCAGGGTAAGGCTGAAAAACTAATCCACAAGTAGAGTGATGCAGCATCCTCCTCCTCCCTCCCTGCAGAAATAAGCAGGGAACAAGTCCTGGGGCATAATGCCAGGAGATTTAGGATAACAATCTTCTTGAGGTTATCTTGAGATGATTTCGGGGCTTTTTAGTGTCCCCGCGGCCCGATCCTCGACCAGGCCTCCACCCCCAGGAAGCAGCCCGTGACAGCTGATTAACACCTAGGTACCTATTTTACTGCTAGTTAACAGGGGCATAGGGTGAAAGAAACTCTGCCCATTGTATCTCGCCGGCGCCCGGGATCGAACCCGGGACCATAGGATCACAAGTCCAGCGTGCTGTCCGCTCGGCCGACCGGCTCCCTGTCCGCCCGGCTAACAAGAGCACAGACCAGTGATGATGAGTGTGGGAAACCAATCACAGCCCAGGAAGTAAAGGGTGCTATGAAAAAGGGTAAAAGTACTGCACCTGGTGAAGATGGGGTCACCTACGACATTATTAATGCACTGTGTGAAGTGTCTGGGAATCCACTACTCCGCCTGTTTAACAAGTCATTCCGAAGTGGAGTGTTGCCCACACAGTGAAAACACACAATAATCGTTCCAATACCGAAGCCCAATGACCCTGGCAATTACAGACCTATCAATCTCATGTCATGCACTTCCAAGATGCTTGAAAAGATCATTCTAAACCGACTGTTGCACAAAATAGGCAGGCTAGGGAAGGGGGTCAATGGATTTGTTAAAGGATGGAGCACAGCAAATTGTATATTACCTGGCTAATGACACGGCTAGGTACTCTGTATTTGTTGACATCAAAGAAGCTTTCGACAAAGTATAAGGGATTGCGATCCTGGACGAGCTTGCATGCATGGAGGTCAAGAGGAGGCTCTTGAAATGGGTTGAAAACTACCTCACAGGGAGGAAAGCCAAGGTCTGCTTCAATGGAGCAGGCTCAAGAACAATGTGAACGCCATTGCAAATATTGATTTTACGGAATGGACGCAACAAGTGGGATATGCAGATGATGTCCTAATACAAGCCTCAACCTTGGGAAAAATTAAACAGTCCGTTGAACTCCTTGGAAGGAAATGTATTGAGCTCGGTTTCATTCTTTTCACAAACAAGACAAAATCATACTCTCATCATAAGCGTCACTGTCGGCTGTAACAAGGGGAAGAAAGAGGAGCTCAACCAGCTCACAGGAACATGCAAAAGTCAACTCAGGGCACTGAAAGCTATGACCTGGAATGGACATGGAGCCTCTATTGCCGTGCTTAAAATGATGTACACAGCCTATGTGCGCTCTGTCATAGACTATGCAGCACCAGTTTTGTGCACCTACTCCCAAATCCTCCCTGGGAGGATGACACATGCAGGATTATCATCAATGAAATGGCAACGAAAAAATCCAACACGATACCACAAGAAATGAGGCACAAGTATCTTGAGAAAATATATAAAGAAGCCGGAAATGAACTAGATCAAATCTACACTGATGGGTCATCTAATTCTGTCAATGGCAGGGCTGGTGCAGCATACACTGTAATTAAGGATAATGCCTTTCAATGCAGATATGAAGCAAAAGCACGTATTGAGAACTATGCCTCTTCAATGCAAGCAGAGCTAACTGCCATTGTTATGGCGTTAAGATTCCTTTAACGAAACACTAATGGTGTAGTGATCTGCACTAATTCATAAGCAGCACTGCAAAGCCTAAGTAAAAATTGGGCAGAAAATCTTGAGATAGTCGCTGAAATTAAGAGAGCTGTGAGAGTACTAACCAGTCGTCAAGTTCCTGTGGATCCCCTCCCATGTTGGAATACATGGAAATGAATGAGCAGATGTGCTGGCTGCTGAAGGCACTGAAGGAGACCATATTGAATACTTCATACCCAAGACTCTGCTACAAATTAGTGGTATTGTCAGGCAACATCACCGTGACAAGGTAACTGAGGAAAGGAAGAGATAGAAGCACAAACAAGTGAATCTGTACGATAGTACAACATGGTTGCAGTTGGCAATCCCAATCATTATGGACGAAGAGGAGAAGGATGCAGAAGAGACTCAGTAATAGCGAGAATCCGTCTTGGCTACAAATATCCATGGAGATTCGGAATGGAAACAACAGTTGATCAGCGGTGTTGCAGAATCTGTGATGAGAGTGACGGACACCGCCTTGACCACTATCTACGTGAATGTGAACACCTGAGAGATATTAGAAATATGTGTAGAATAATAAACCTCACATTGTTTGAGTTAGGAAAACACTATTTGCCAAATATTGATACTGTTCTTAAAAGATTCTGCCCTTTTGGACCCGCAAGATAACGTAAGATTTTAAGGGATGACAGATGTTAATCTTCTTGTTTGAGAAGCTCTTCACTTGAGACAGTTAAGTAAGTCCCAGCTGTGTTTGAGTACAAGTGACAAGATGAACAACCCAGTGGGTTTTCTTCCTATTACTGTACATGCTGTTATGGCAGTATGACCACTCACAGAATGAGTGGCGCTGTCCAATAAACTCGCCTCTAGGGGCAAAATTTTAACAAATTTAGCTTTACAAGATTGTCACTTGCTTACCTAAACAAACTATTTATATATCGTTATGACATCAAATGTGTTATGGTATCAACACCGTTGCTGGAGTCTGGAGTGGCGATTTCGGCGACATCTATGGACCTGCACTCCAACTCCCAGGTATTAGGTGAGATGCAGACAACACCATCTGTTGGCGTTGGTGAAAGGCTCCTGTTTCATACCTCAGTTAGGAAGTGAGGTCGATGATGATGACCTCTGGTGGGTGGCATAATGATATCAATGCCATCTAGGTTGTGCATGCAATTACAATTTCAGTTCCCCTGTGGAAGGGTGTTATCCTAAGGTCACCCAGTATACTGTCTGTATGGCTAATGACGTTTGTGTTCACAGAGGTGACGTGAGGAGGCAATTGCACTGAGAACAGTTCCCCTTTGGCAGTCCAGAATTCCTCACTTGGTCCTGTGGGAAAACGAAGTGGCCGCTGTCGGTAGTAGCAGTGTGTTAGCTGTTGTACTTATGCAGTGTTGTATGAACCGATGTACCCGGGATTTGGCTAAGAGGAGTTATGAGACGAGAGTAGTGTACGTCTGCTGAGAAGTGCTGTTGGTGTGTTGCTAGACTTCTGCTAGGGTGTTAGCCACCCCATGCACATAATTATTTGAGACCCCTGTCAGCGTTGCTGCAGCCCTCTGCCAGTGTGTTTCTGGAGAGTGGATGATGGATATTGGGATATCGTGACTATATGGTGTGTGGACTGGCCCATGTGGAACGTGAAATCGCCTGGGATTACCATTAAGCGTGGACGGCGTATATGTGAAGATAGTGGACTCATCGGGATTTGAAGAGCACTGCAGCTATATTGAGTGTCCTGGGTGAAAGCGACACAGTGTACATAGGTGTAGTTATACATCGATATGTTCTTCAATATATTGATGAAGGTGTAATTGCATATTGTTTATCCCCCCTCCTTTATTCCTTGCACTGTTACTTGCTATTGCCAATTCTTGACAACTTACCATCGACTTTGGGTAGGATCATAATAAGGTTATAAGACACGTTAACAGAAAGAACCCGGCTACTGGCTCATGCTAGCCGTAACTATGGGGTTCAGTTCCTGAACCCATTATGCCTCTGTAACCCTTTCCCTCATCGCCCACGGGATTGGTATGAAGTGCATAATAAATAAATTGAATTACCGCTGAGCCTTCACGAGAAAACTCCAGAAACCATCACATTAAGTGTAGTTAACATATCTTCCAAGTGGTACATTTATAAACTGTAAACTAAAAACTATAAACGGATGACAAAATTATTGCTGTAAAAAAAAGACTGGCATTATGAGGTCAATGTTATGACGTCAGTGTGATCTTAAACAAGTAGATAATTTAGTGGTCTGAATATCATTCACAAGAACCAGATTACTCTTTATCAAACTTATTTATTATTTATAAATAAAATGATCATGAAAAATATATATTCTGAATAGGCGAATTTTATTTAACGTTTTATTTGATTTAGTTAATAGTTCCACCAAAATATCTACCAGAATATTTTCAAGCAAGTTAAGTAAAACCTCATTTCATAACATCTGTGAACGGGATTGTTGTCACCACCTCACAGCTCGTTCTTCAATCACTGTGTCGCTCCTGCTCTCATAGTTCTAAATAGGCCCAACTCTCTGAAATCTAATGTCAATTATCTTTTTTTTTTATTAACACATTAAGTAAATCTGCATTTATGCAGCTGCCTTAGACTATGAAGAGCTAAGACACACTGTCCAGAGCCAGCTGTATGATGCTAACCTGAACGATAATGGAACTTACTTTAAACTATCGAGCCTAGGCCTTATTTTTTGTTTTGTTTACGTTGACCTCACGCTGTAGTAACCTTGATTCCCAATTCATATATGATGTAAACATAACATTATACATTTTTGTTTATAAGTTACGTTACAAAAAGACTAAAATGACTAGAATTACTAAAATGAGACTCACGACTAAAATGAGACTTACGTGTATAGCGTTTAGTAGACCGCATTGTTCTAATATAAAATCTAGTGATTCCTTTCCTCGTTAACCCCGCCTCATGCCAGTACTTGTGATATACCAGTAAGGCTGTCTGTTAGGAATATTTGTCACTTATGGGTATGACATCACCAAGGCTGATGGATGGGCAACGATATGGAAAATAGTAGAGGCGCTGGTCCCAAACCTGCACACAGAAATAACACCACATAAGACCAGGAGGCATGGCAGGATGTGCAGAATACCCCCGTTGAAGAGCAGAGGTGCAACAGGTACTCTGAGAGAGAACTCTATCAACATCAGAGGCCCGAGACTGTTCAACACGCTTCCACTACACATAAGGCACATAACTGGCCGACCCCTAACAGTGTTCAAGAGAGAACTTGACAAGCGCCTCCAAAGGATACCTGATCAACCAGGCTGTGACTCATACGTCAGGCTGCGATCATCCGCGTCCAACAGCCTGGTTGACCAGTCCAGCAACCAGGAGGCCTGGTCGACGACCGGGCCGCGGGGTCGCTAAGTCCCGAAAACGCCTCAAGGTAACCTTTGGGTAAGGCTGACATAGGAATGGATATAAGATTTGCATCAATATTTTATGATCTTGTCCAATGGCTAAATTATTCATAAACTATCCATTTTACATTTTGTTTTTATCGTCGGGTGGCAGTTAGGTATAAAGTGTAGTACGACCTGATAAGATTATAGACAAGACACTACACTACACTAGTGTAGGATTTGTTCATTTATAGACAAGTGTTGACATATCAAGAGCCGAGGGCAGATAGCAACTCCAGCATAAACAGTAGAGACAGAACTGTTTTCATTACAGTCTTGGCCATATTTTTTGGCTCTAGACAGTCGTGAGCGAATTTCTCACGACTCTGTTTGCAGACTAAGAATTATTACTCCTGCAGATGACAAATGATGGTTAAAGCCCTTACTCTGTTTTTCTCCAGAACACGATCCGCCAATAGGTTTACATCCAGGATGTAATTACTGTAGGATTCGCAGAGGGGGTGAACGGTGTTGGAACGGTGCCCAGTGTGACATCCTGTTCAGGGTTCGAACCCTGGTCTTCTCTCTAAAGAGGCGAACCCGCGTGTATGCTTGCCACTACACCACAGGGTTTGAGTATAAGCACTTCTGCGTGCAGTATTTTACATGTATTGGATGTAGATAAGTGACAAAACTTGCCGTGTTGTCTGGCAATGTGTCGTATGCAGACGATGCTTGATGGTATACCAGGTTTTATGTTATTACATTTTTTATTAAAACACATTATATTTTTAACAAATTATATTATTAACAAATTATATTAAAACAAAGTACAGCTGCACTAAGAATTTTAAAACTATTCTTTTTGTTTTATATTGTTAAAAAATTGTCAAGATTACTGTGATTAACAGTAATAGTTCTCTCATATCTGAGCTCTATATCTCATATCTTTTCTCTGAGCTCATATTTCACATAACTTACCAACTTAGTTCCACCCATATTCCGGTTAAGTTAAAGTTGGTTAGATTCACGTTAAGTTAGGTAAGATCAGGTTTAAATTAAGGTGCACGGCCTACGGCTGTCATCTGCCTCAAGGTCTCATTTTAGGAGTTCACAATTCATGTTGATTCAGAATAGGCTATATAGCCTACACTGAAATAATAACTTTTTTTATGTAACCTATTACTGTAATATTTGCTGTTAGTTAATTGACTCATGCTGAATGTGTGTTTCAACTCTGACGTCAAAGTAAAACTTACATAACAGTGTAATATGTCAGTTTCAGCCAGGGCATAGTCTCTGACAGCCAACAAAACAACAGCACGAAAATAATGGCATTCATCATGACGATACCCGAAATCAGTATCATTTCATTGATTAGTTAGGCTGCTCTCCGGTGCTCCTGTCACCAGCAACACGATAGAGCTCCACCGTGGGCCACAAACCACCCAAATTGGCCGCCGCAATACCGAGTAAACACAACGTCAGCAAGTGACGCCGTTTATCCCTGGTGATGGACACATTGTATGGTAAACTTACGTATGATGTTTACGCGAACACAGGTTGTTCGTGTCTATATATCTCGATATAACAAATTTTTTTTTATTATGCTCATTTAATTGACAGATGCAAGACATATATAGTGAGCGTGGGAAGTGCGTCCGTGGTCCTTTATCCTATTCCCATCTTACAAGCTCCGGTGGGTTTGGGTCTCCACCCGCCAGACAACATTTCCAAGCTCTGGCAGTACTTGGTCTGTGTCTAGTACACGAACCTCAAAATAATCCCCGGTTTGTGTACCAGACGCATTAGTGGGTCGTTTCAGCCTCTCCTGACTTACTTTTATGGTTTACATGAGTTCTGGTGAGGTTTACCTGAGTTTGCTCTGTGGCTTACTTAAGCTACTGTTTGGTTTATGTGAGGTTTAGTTCTTCGCTCTCGGTTCCCTAAATATAGCCGACGGGAGCTGTACCTCTCCGATTATTTATGTATGGATTACTCTTGTTTCAACGGTGTGTGTGTGTGTGTTGCTTGTGCTTGTCTGTGGTTAAACCTGGTTTTTATTTGCCTTTACTTGTAGGCTGTGACCTGCGGTGATCATGTGGTATTCCAAAGGTTTGCCAGCGATTGTCTATGGATTAACTGTCGCTCACATGTGACCGTGTCAAAAGGCTTACCTACGTCTCCACAAGATTACTCTGCAAGAAATTCACTTTGGTAACCTGTGGCTGCGGTGCAGGAGATGGAGGGCATGGTGTGGCATGCCATGGCATGACCATGGCATCATGGCATGGCATGTTGGTTTCGGGGCTACCGCGGGGACGTTGCCTCTTGGTTGCTAGACTTGTGAACTAGGTTGTTGGACGCGGTTGCTCGCAGCCTGACGTACCCTAAGGACGGAATCCTTAGGCATTCCTTCCCTATGATTCACACCCTAGGGATTCCTTCCCTATGATTCACACCCCAGGGATTCACTCACTCTGGTTCACACCCTAGGGATTCACTCACTCTGGTTCACACCCTAGGGATTCACTCACTCTGGTTCACACCCTAGGGATTCACTCACTCTGGTTCACACCCTAGGGATTCACTCACTCTGGTTCACACCCTAGGGATTCACTCACTCTGGTTCACACCCTAGGGATTCACTCACTCTGGTTCACACCCTAGGGATTCACTCACTCTGGCTCACACCCCAGCCCGTCCTCCAAACAAAGATCCACAAGTGATTCCATGCACCCGCCAAACCCCCTGTTTATGAATGGAAAGCGGTTTACACACGACTCACAACTGCTGACGTTCGAACATATCCGGAACAAGTGTTTCACTGACGAATTTTGTTCGAATCACAACGCTATAAATGCTTCACCCACGTACTACAAATACAAATAATCGCCAACAGAACCTAAACACCTAACCTAACCTAACCTATGCCTATATATGCACAATATGCTAATATAATATAATATTAATTTATACTTGAGAAAATTCCCGTTTTGAATGAACAGCATATTAAAATTTATGAATGCGTCTGTGGGGTCGACCGCTGGATGTAATGGACTTGAGTCGAGGATGGGTTGCACACCCTAGGGCTTTGCTCACCATGATTCTCATGCAGGCTATCCATCTAAAATGATTTGTACTTAAAGAAACTGTATAGTAAAAAATACCAATATGTAGTGATGGACCACCAAAAAAAACATTAATGTATTAATGAGTTTGGACAAATGGGTAATTTTTTGTTAACAAGAACATAACTATAACACTTAGCCTCTCCTAGCAATCCTAGGTCTAATACACGCTATCTTAGGCTAATATAGAATATATATGTGCTATACTAGCCCTAGGATTATTAAAGTTGGGTTTTAGCTTAATTTTTCCGGTCTCTATTAAATTAAAAGTACAAACGTGAACATTTTGGTGATTCATCACTAAATATTGGTACTTTTGACCATGCCGTTTCTATAAGTACTATCATTTCATGTGGATGGGCTATGATAATGATATTACTTACACCAACCCACGAGAAGCTAGAGCACTAGACTCCGGAGTACATAGCGGTCCAGTGTTGGGATTATCGATATTCCCCGCCTTGGGCGAGGCTGTCCTGGGCTCACTCATCATGTGCCTTAACCTGACTAAGAGACGAGAACACTGGTCCGTATAATTTGTATTTATCTCCAGTCAAGCTAGTTCCTTCTTAGAAACTATGAGAGGAGAATTCTGATAAAAAATAAAACGTTTGGTTTTCATAAATACTTAATGCTAGTCTGGAGGGGAAAGGTGAGGCTGCACACGGCATAGCGAGGAGCCATACGCACTGTTTACTCCGACACATGGGCTAATCTTAGCTTTACCAAGAAATACAGTGTGTTTTTATGCCAAAAACTCTCACGCCCGTGAATGATTACACTGGCAAACTCCATTAAAGACCGACCTCGATGTCCATGTAAACAGCATCGGATTTGGCGGGAAAGCGATCGAGGCGGGGGATATTAGTCTCAGAATTAAAAAAAAAACTAACTTGGGTTGTGAACAAGCTATTCTTACTTAGAGTTTACAGTACAGAGCTTTAGTTGTAAGTGAGGGTATTTCCCTAGCTGTGCTTACGGGGATTAAGCTCAAAATATTCGCTACCGCCTCTCAACATTCAATAGACTAGTGCAGTGGTCTCAGAGTTATTTGAATTCGTGAATAGCGTCTGCTTACATCATAAACTCTTTACTATTATATGCTAACCACGTTATTTCTAATATCCATTGTGACTCATTCGGGTACAGTAGAGAGTGTTCTCTTGGCTGTGACACTCCCATGTCAAATAGCTCGTTCTTGTTTACTCTGTCAATTTTCCTGAGTATTGTGCATGTAGCGATCATGTCTCCCAAAGATGAGGCTCAGCTCATTTTATAATTCTTCGAATAAATGTTTATCAGATCAGGAACAAGCCTGTAGTTGTATACCTCAGAACGTTTCCAGTTTTATGAGCTTAATAAGGCAATAAGTTCCCAAGCCAATATGCAACTGAACATTCCACATCCCAGAAGGATTCGAACCCAGCCAGCCAGGAGCGCTATGCACCTTGGCGTACCTTAACCGCTAGAAGACACTGACTGTACATAAATGTTGATAGTGGTAGTCGTGAGACTATTTACCCAACATCCGACAGCGCTCGGTGGTCAACTTGGGTATAGATATTTTATTGAATCACCTCACTTGGTGGGGTCACGTGAGCAACACAAATGCGAACAAGTTTGAATGGTTCCCAATCCAATATGCAACTGAAAACTCCACATCCCAAAAGGATTTGAACCCAGACAGCCAGGAGCGCTATGCACCTTGGCGTACCTGGTACCTTAACCGCTAGACCATACTGACTGTACAAAAAAGTTGGTAGTCGTGAGACTATTTAACCAGATAAGGTACCAGGTACGCCAAGGTGCATAGTGCTCCTGGCTGTCTGGGTTCAAATCCTTCTGAGGTGTGGCGTTTTCAGTTGCATATTGGCTAGGGAACCATTCAAGCTTGTTGTTCAAGCCATTCAAGCCAAACCATTCAAGGAGGAAGGGGCAAGAAGAGTGGGAAAGTGGTGGGGGACGGGAGAGGGGAAGAGAAGAGGGGGGTGGAAAGGAAGGGGGGGGGAGAGACAGTCTATCCTGGGCACCGTCGGGCACGCCCAGGATAGTCTCTCAGGACTGAACAATAAACCAGAAATGAACAATTAACAAAAAACCAAGACTGAACAATAAACAAAGACTGAACAATCGTCAATAAGCAAGAACTAAACAATGAACAATAAACCATCTTGAGATGATTTCGGGGCTTTAGTGTCCCCGCGGCCCGGTCTTCGGCCAGGCCTCCACCCCCAGGAAGCAGCCCGTGACAGCTGACTAACACCCAGGTACCTATTTTACTGCTAGGTAACAAGGGTATAGGGTGAAAGAAACTCTGCCCATTGTTTCTTGCCGGCGCCTGGGATCGAACCCGGGACCACAGGATCACAAGTCCAGCGTGCTGTCCGCTCGGCCGACCGGCTCCCTCGACCATGACTGAACAACTAACAATAAAGCAAGACTGAACAAAAAAACAATAAACCAAGACTGAACAACCAACAATAAAGCAAGACTGAACAACCAACAATAAAGCAAGACTGAACAACCAACAATAAAGCAAGACTGAACAACCAACAATAAAGCAAGAGTGAACAATCGACAATTAACCAAGTCTGAACAAGCCGTAGCTTGTACGCTAATAAGCATGTCCATCAATCCATGGGCACCAGAACAGTGAGTACCAATGGGTTTTTGTTTCAACAATGGTCCCAAGTGAGTAAGGTGAGTCCCAAGTGAGTAAGGTGAGTCCCAAGTGAGTAAGGTGAGTCCCAAGTGAGTAAGGTGAGTCCCAAGTGAGTAAGGTGAATCTCAAGAGAGTAAGGTATACTTTACTTGCCACTGGAGCGTAAATTAAGAGGATCGTCCGTAGTGGCACTTGAGGCCTTCAAGACCAGCCTCTTCATAGCTTGTAACACCGACAAAATGTATAAATAGGAAGCGAGACGAGATGAGGGAAGTCCAACAGACGGACGGAGGAAGATATCAGTGTAAATACTCGAGCGAACTCAAGCGCTCGCACTAAGACAACACAGCTTGGATAAGCAAACACACACCATAAACAAGTTTGCGGGCAAACAAGCACAGTAAGCGACACGCACAAGGATGAGGTGGGCACAGTGTGAGTGAGAGAGTGATAGCGTGAAAGAACCAGTTAAGAAAGAGAACGAATTAGAAAATTATAGTGAGTGAGAGAGAGTAAGAGAAAGAGTGAAGGTGTGAGAGAAATGGAGAGTGGGCGAGAGAGTAGCACCCAGGAAGACACATACACAAACGTATAATTCTCGCCAAGGACTTTGAGGGAATATTAATAATTAACTCTGGGTTTAGGATAGAACACTCCCCGAGGCGTAGAGGGACTGCACTTTGGCGATTCGCGAGCACTTTGTCGTGGGTTCGTATCCTGGCCGGGGAGGCTTTATTGGGCGTCAGTCCTTAACTATAGTTTCTGTAAAACCCAACAGTAAAATGTGGTACCTGGTTGTTAAACGATTTGGCGGGTCAAATTCCGGGGAATATTAGGATTAATGACTTGCCAGAAACGCTATGCGTGCTAGTGGCTGTACAAGAATGTAAAAACTTTTAAATATATAAAAACAGGCTTTATAAGTTACCTGGTAGACGAGAGGCATTGCATCTGCTCTCCATCTATATTTTGTATTAACATATTTAGGAACATCTGCATGAATACAGCTGTCCTAGACTATATGAAGGGTTACACTGTGTGTGTCAAGAGCCAGCTGTGTGATATTAAGGTACCTGGACATTTATACAGCTGCCCTTGACTATATGAAGGGTAACTGTGTGTGTCAAGAGCCTAGCTACGTGATGCTAAAAGACCCCATTAAATATAATGGTAAGTCATACAGGGCTTGTTAGTTACCAGTGCAGTAGCCTTAACTGACAACCCCCTGGGTGCATTATGAGGATATCATCAAGAACACGAGAGTGAATAAAAGTAACTGAAAAGAGCCAGGTACCTCATGCCAACGGGACTGAATGGTCTAATGACTGGGCATTCAGGGATGTAGTGTCAAGACCCAGTTCCTGGTCACAGATTTTGTACCTGGAGTGCTCAGGATTGGGAGATCCATCAACTGTAGCCACCTGCTAGTCACCACCTCTAGCCACCTGCCACAGCCTGGCTCTTGTTTGATTTTTTTTATTAATACATTAGGTACATCTACATTAGTGCAGCTACCCTAGACTATATGAAGTGGAGTACAGTGTGTCAAAAAAAGCTAACTACGTGATGCTATAAAATCCCCATCACACAGGATGGTTAGTCATACAGAGGCATGTGATAGGCAGTCTGCATTGGCAGACTCCGGACGCATTTTGAGGATATCATCAACACAAGATTGAATAAGGCAGCAGTGGTAATACAAGTCCCCATCTCGCAGGATGGTTAGTAAAAAGTTGCGGCATGTGATAGTGTACGACTGACTCTACGGTCTCACCACGCCTGAGTTCAGTATAGCTTACACTATTTTATTTTTTATTTTATTTATTATATATACAAGAGTTCTTACATTCTTGTACAGCCACTAATACGCGTAGCATTTCTGACAAATCCTTAATCCAATTTTCCCCGGAATACGACCCGCCAAATCGTTTAAAAACCAGGTACCCATTTTACTGTTGGGTAAACAGAGTTTACAGTTAAGGATTGACGCCCAGTATATCCTCCCCGGCCAGGATACGAACCCAGGATAAAGCGCTCGCGAAACGCCAGGCGAGTGTCTTAACCACTACACCACGGTGACTGTATTTACACATTAAATGTGTGCACTATAATTAATAATATTTATGTTATCATTTTTGGGTACAGCTGCATTTATACAGCTGTGTAAGGAGGTCAAGTGCATTTCGTGAGACTTTTACCCAACACCCGACAGCACTCGATGTTCAATTTTAGGGTACAGATATTTTATCGAATCGCCTCGCTGTTGGGGCCATGTGAATAACACAAATGCGAAGAAACTTGAATGGTCCCAAAGTCAATATTCAACCGAAAACTCCTCACCCCAGATAGCCAAGGCTCCAAGAACCTCAGTGTATAGAGAACAACGTATGAAATATCTGAACCCTAAACTGGATTCTGATGGCAATTCACGATAGAGGGAATCCAATTGGATTGACTAGAGTATGATTAACGTCACGTTAACAGAGATCTGTGCTACTGGCCGATAACACAAATCTTTCACATCTTTATGGACGAGCGACAACTTCAGAATGCTTGGACAGCGTGAGGTGGCCCACACACTGTCCCTTTGTCCTTTGAAAGAACTAATCAGAGGGAAGACACAAGTGCCTAACGCAACCAAAAGTCTTCCTTGGGTAGCGTGGTGTCTCGTGACGTCACTGGAGGAGACCTGTGTTACACGATCGATCACTGGAGAAGGTCTTGATCTGCCGACCACAGGCTCTCTCTACCACCACTAAACTCTGTTTCTTGGTTTTTAAACCCTTGGAGTTAACTAATGATCACTTATATAAATTTCACCCTGCTATAAATTTCTTATGCTGGCACTCATAACGGCCATTGTGGTGCCAACGGACAGCTACTGACATATGCTGTTCCCAGATATCTGACAAGGCATGCCTATGTTTCATAATAACGAAACTAAGACTCGGTGCGCTCGTGAGGGCTACAAAATGGCGGCGTGCACTCTTCATTATTCATTCATTTTAAGATAGTTGGAATCCATTCACTCGCAACCATTCATTCATTTGTTTCATCCACTTGTTCTGTGCCACCTCACCCAAAAGAATATAAGCCTGTGCAAAAGCATGGTAAATTAGTCTTTGGTCCTGAATAGGACAACAGGATGCAGAGACAGACATTAAGAACTGCACAACTGAATTCTCCGGGAAGAGGAGCGGATAAAGAGGAGAAATAGAAAGGAGGCGAGGACCCAAGATGAATGCAAAGAAAGAGCCAGCACAACCTGCTAACATGAAACCTGCACAAAGTAGAATGCGGCCACCACATCCTACAGAAAAGGACCATACAACTTTAGAAGAGCCGCTGATGATGCCATGGCTGAGGCCAAAACTCCCGCAAGTAGACTACTCCCAAGCACCCAAACGTCCTCCGAGAGCCAATCAAAATGCAGCTCAAGGAGATTCTGAAACTGCACGACAGTCAATGACATGCCTGTCATTGGCTGACAGGTATGCAAGTCATATGCCATTACTGACGAAGTCAGCAAAGAAACTTGCGCATGAAGCTGAAGCTCACCAACATCCCGGGAAAGTACAAAGGCAAACAAGCATTCATCAAGGAGCTCAAAAAGAGAACCCCAGAAATCAACCCGTTCTCGCACTGGTTTACAGTCAATATTGGCTTATTTAATAAGTGCATATGTGACATACTAATTGATTGTGAATATTTTAGTTTACCTTGAAAACCTTCATATAAAACACCGACCTCACCTAACCTTCTTAGTATGATAAGATAAGCATCTTATTGCTTCTTAATTACAATTATTACTTAACCTATACCGTTGATAGGTTAAGTAATAATTGTAAATTTTATAATTATTTTTAATTGTAAAATCAATTATTTTTAATTGTAACAACTTTCTAAGAACTGAAGCCCCGGGATGTGTACACTCATGGGGATCTAGCAGGGGGTACCACCTGAATAGATAAGAGTACTTAGTACACAGGGGGCAATAACCAAGGTAGACCCCCCACCAGGCAGGCAAGCAAAAAGAAAAAGAAAACCCCGCAAGAGGACCGCATTCCCAGGCGGACCAGAGCTGGCCGCTACGAGTGGTGAAAACAAGTTGCGCAGTACCCTGCGCCCCTTACCAATGCAAACTGCCTCCTACCCTAAGGCGAACAGAGGAGTCAGAACACCCCAAGCACACAAAGGGTGACAGAAAACCGAGCAGTGAACAGCCTAGCAGAGGCAGAACCCAAGGAACTTGTGGAAGGTGGCCCCCAAGCCCCAAGGGCAGTACTTACTGGGTACCTAGGGAAGGGAACCCTAGGCACATGCAGCCCGAGTACTGAAGAAATACTCCTGGCTCGCGCACCTAAAAAACAGCCACCACACACAAGGCAAAGAGCTGAAACTAAGTCTGGAGCCAGAGCACATGACCTCTGCCTAGAGCATCAGCCTCAGAACTGAGATGTGGATTGCTGGCACGACTTCCTTCAACCATAATCTAAGACAACTCTACAGTCTTTGTCTTCCTGACTTCGATCTTCTTAAACATTTTCGTGTCATCTGCTCTTCTCTGCCTTATTTCTATAGTCTACCTAAGACTCGTAAACCCAGTGTTCCTCTTCGTTCTATCATTTCTTCAAGGGGCTCTATCAGCTATCCTCTTGCCTCCTAGCTCACTAAAACTTTGACGCCTTACCTTGCCTCCCTCGTCTCATCTTACGGGCTATACATGCCCGTGCCACCTCTTGGGTGGCTTAATCTTCACCAATCAATCATCGTCTCATCACAATCGACTTGACAATGGTCGAGGACGGACAGAAACGTCGTCGTCTCTTCAATTTCTAGTGTGTGGTTTGGTCAACATCCATAAGTGTGTTTCACTTTGCACATACAATATCCAGAGAGGGACAGGAGAGGAAGGGCCGAAGCAACCCCACTGGTCACAGGGAATCGTACATAAGCTCTCTCATCCCAACAAGAAAAAACTCTTGTGGGAGTCGCACGGATAGGTGCAAGAGAGTGGGGTTAAGGCAATCCCCACCAACCCCAGGGATTTGTACATGAGCCCCCCTCACTACGACAAAACAAAATACTCAAGGAGAGAGGCAACTGGAGCTGTGTATGGGTTTAGGACGAGAAATAAACAGCAGGGAGAACAATTTCTGACCACTTCAATGTGCTCTATTAACAATAAACCCTTTGACTGTATAGCATCTCTTAAAAATAATCACTCCTAGATGAACCATCACTCCTCTACACTTCTGAAGGAACACTTCACTGCATTAAAATATTTCCTCAATTATTTAATGATAATATTTTAATGTACTGTATAAGTAGGCTGAAATAAAAAGACCAACAAAAATGTAAATGATATATTTATGAGAATATTATATGCTAAATATTATGGGTATGTTATATCTATATACAAATGACTAATGGAATACATCAATGCAGATTTATATTATCACATTTTGGAATATATACTGCGCATGTATATATATTGTACATACAATTTTTTTCAGATAAATTCATACTATTATTCTGTACCTGCTTGATGGGGTTCTGCGATTTCTTCTACTCCCCAAGCCCGGCCTGAGGCCAGACTTGGCTTGAGAGAGCTTGGTCCACCAGGCTGTTGCTTGGAGCAGTCACAGGCCCACATATCCACCACAGCCCAGTTGGTCCGGTCTTCTTAAAGAAAACTCTCTAGTTTTCTCTTGAAGATGTCCATGATTGTTCTGACAATATTTCTTATACTATACGGCAATATTTTCTTATATTGTATAAGGCAATACATATTAACATGTTAAGATTCCTTTATCCGAGTTAAACTAGTCAACTCATGGGTAGGAAGTCAAACAATGAATAAAACAATAAACAAATGTGAGGGCAGTTTTACCCCACAACAAAGTGCTGAACACAATTTCCTCAACTTCCTTCAAGGCACATGGATCACTCAACATAAGGGACTGACCATTTAGGACATTATACAATATAAAATTAAGAGTTTGTTAATATATAATACATCACTAATCCTTGATGAGCAAGTTTCTGGTAAAAGGAATCTTCTCTGACTGAGCGTGCTACTTTTTAAGGAAAATTTCTAACAGTAAGAGGAGTGAACTAAGAGAGATATAGAATAACAAGACAATAAAAAAGGCATATGCATTATAGTGATGGTAGTGTCATGGATGTATAACTACAGCATAAAAGTAAACTTACAATCTATAATTGATTCCTCTCACACTGCACATGAACTGTGTATTACAGTGTGAATTTTTCACACTGGCTCACATGAACACATACAACATTGCACAAGTAATACAATAGTTTCAAGCAACTATACATTGTTATCAAAGAGCATGTTCATCATAGGAAATTCAGATTTCATATCATTATTATGCAACAGCACGAACCCACATATAAGGGGTGTCTTGTCACTTGGGCTAATAGGCCAATAACATGCAAAGGAATGCTAGCAACTCTATTGAGATATTCCAGTGACAATACAGACTTGAGGGAAATTACAATGCTTCAGATTAAAAGAA
Organism: Procambarus clarkii; assembly: GCF_040958095.1. Classification (NCBI taxonomy): domain Eukaryota; kingdom Metazoa; phylum Arthropoda; class Malacostraca; order Decapoda; family Cambaridae; genus Procambarus; species Procambarus clarkii. The sequence goes on along the minus strand of NC_091150.1, from coordinate 47,827,373 downwards.
AAAATATATATTTAATTACCTTTTTGAATGAATTGAGCCATACCTGTGTAATGGTTAAGTATACCAATCTCTCTCTCCATTCTTTCTTTCCCTTAAGCTCCCTGGTCCCTGCAGCCCTCCGAGGCAGAGGACGGACCATAAATTTTAATTGGTTTCCCTTCCTTGAGTGCTTGAGGCATTTCAGGTTACAACCACCTTGAGTCAAATTGAGTTCACAACCTTTTCCTTCTAACCAGTTTACAATAGATTAGAAGGAAGTGGTTTTCACAAGGACCAATGTCCACTGCTTTCGGGCAAAAATGTCACACGAAAGCCAGTCGCTGGGCTGGGTTGTTATCTTGCGGTTATCTTGAGATGATTTCGGGGCTTAGTGTCCCCCCGCGGCCCGGTCTCCAACCCCAGAAAGCAGCCCGTAGCAGCTGGCTAACTCCCAGGTACCTCTTTACTGCTGGGTAACAGAGGCATCAGGGTGAATGAAACATTTTGCGCATTTGTCTCAGCCTCCACCGGGGATCGAACCCGGAACCTCAGGACTACGAATCCGAAGCACTGTACACCCAGCTGTCAGGTGTGAAAACCATGCCTCTGGTGTTGTAATAATTGCTGATTGGCCCAGGTGGCACTGGCAGGCCTAGCTGGGCTATAATTGGGCAAGTGGACCCTTCAGGGTCCAGGCATAAACTATCATTGGCTGAAGGTGCCAGACTCTTGGCTCAGTTGATTGGTTGTAAACCTAGGGAGGTAGAGCTTACGAAGGCAAGGTGCTTTTATGGGTGGAGCCTATACACGTCACCTTGAAGGATGTGAGAGAAAGATTTTATTGTGAACTGGGAGTGCTTCCAGGAACGGGGGGGACATCGACCGGGGGCCAGCCGCAACATCGGCTGCTGAGAGCAGTGAAAATGCAATGTCTGAGTTTCCAAGCACAATGTGTAGACCATATATACCTTGCCTCTTATGGAATAGGATGTTATGCTAGCTAAGGGGTTACTTAATCTACATCATTAAATAAATTTACTTTTAAATTGTCTCCTTGTATTTCCATATTTTTCCTTTTATTAATATCTGAGATTTAGATCTGGAGTTAAGTTTGGACATCACCTTGTGATCCTTTTAACATATAATAAGTACAGCATATATATATATATATATATATATATATATATCCCATGTATTATCAAGTAGCATTAAATTAATTTGCAGACAGTAATTATAGAAAGGGGAAAAGGTTACATTAATGTCCATTCTTCTATAGTGATTATTAAAAGCAGTTCCTTCGGTGCTGTTGCTAGTTGACTCGCTCTCCTCCAGAGTCAATCAGCCTAAGTATTAAAGTTCAATGATGGTGGGGTCTTATGGTTTATTTGATAAATGAGTAGCCTGATTAACCATCCAGGCTGTAATTGATCGTAAAGATATTGTTAACATCTTGGTCATTTCTTCCCCTTTCCCCTAATAACGGGTGTGGGCATTTTCTGCTGTGAGGGCAGACTCTTTCCAGTTCTTGAGGTCATAAAACCAGTGTTGAAACTCCATTTTCTGAGCGAGACCCGGAGGCTTCCCAGAGAATACTAGGCTGATATACTAATGTCAGACTTTGGCATCAGTCATGTGTATGGAGTTCTTTGGGCCTACCGGGGACCACAAGCCAGAACCTGGCCCCCTCTAGAGAGGCAAGGGGAGCAATGGCCTACAGAAACCCCCGTGTGATTCGAAGCATTCTATGTCTGCCATCGACCGGACTAGGCACCCAGAAAGGTAAGCGTCCCAAAACAAACCCCTATTGTGGTAAAAATTGCAACCAAAAGCTGAACGAGTGGACAGAACTCACCAATCAAAAACAAGCAATCTAGTATGACGTCACCTGTCGTCGCGTCGCTATCTGCGCAACTCCCCCCTCCCCAGGAGGGGGAAGGGGGAGCCCCAGACCCACCGTGTCGGCGATCCACACCCCAGTTCTAAGGCTGAATGTTAAAACACGCGAAAAACCGCCGACTGGAGGGAGGGAGGGATGCTGGGGAGCCTCCGGGTCTCACCCAGAAAATGGCTTTTCATTACATTCAATGCTGGTTTTCTGGGGGGGAGCCCCTACGGCTCCCCGGAGCTAACTACCCACAGAGGAAAGAATAAGGACTCATCCAGGAGGCAGTTGCTGCTCACTCCTCAACCCGAAGTCGAGACAACCAGCTGCATCCGCCGACCCAAAGCAACTGGACCCAGGAACGTTAACAAGGTAACGAGCAGCCAGGACCCTGATCGACCGCCAAAATCCCCGTGCCCGAATGTCAGCCCAGGACATATTGCCAAAGACAGCGGCAATAGCCGCGAACTTGCGAACGTCATGGGCACGGGGATAGATCGCAGGCTGGCTAGCCTTAATAACCCTGCAGACGACTTGGGAGACCCGCACCTGCGAACAGGGAAGAAAAGAAACCGGATTAACCCAAAGCGCATCCACGGACACAGAAGCCGTGGCGCGCAAATAACGGCGGAGAGCCGCAACCGGACACAAAACATGATGCACCCCTGGCCTAACCAACCAAACATCAACAACCCAGGGACCCCTTCGGAAAGCAGCAGGCTCATTCTTCCCTAGAAAAGAAGAAGGCTGCAGACAAGCAAACCAATCACTCCGACCGAAGGAGCAGAAACCTCTGCGCTGAAGGAGAGCATGAAGCTCACCAACCCAACCCCCAGAGGCCAATACCAACAGGAAAAGAGACTTTGAAAAACAATCCGGAACCGAAGGGGCCACAACAAAACGAGAGAAGAAAGAAAGAGGTCTCTGTCTTTGGTCTCTGTCCAAAGACCAGGATGGCTCAGGGCGGCGCATGAGCAGGCCGGAGGTGAAACAACGCCCGAGACAGCTTGCGAAACGGCGCAGACGTAACATCAATACCGAAAGTAAGCTGAAGCGGCTCCGCCAGCGCCGCACGATGCAAGGCGACAGTGTTAGGCATAAGGAGACGGTCCTGGAACAAGCAAGAGAGAAAGGACAACACCACCCTAACAGAAAGTGAAGTACAACAACGAAGACGTAAGAAAAACTGGAAGGACCGCCAAGAAACTTCATAATGCCACCAAGACAAAGCCCGCATGTGGGACACTAATAAGGAAGCCACCTGATCATGACAGAGATGATGATAAACTCGAGTCAAAAATACCAAACGCGAAGGCTCGAGGAGAAGATCGAACCATCTAAGTGACGTACCAGTCCGATCTGCTGGAAGAGCCGCAGCCGGGGGAAAACCTCCTGAAGTACAACTGCCACACACAAGGCACAGCGCCGCAAAAAGACTGGAGCCAGAGCACACAACCGAACCAATAGCATCAGACTCAAGAACTGGGGTGTGGATCACCGGCGAGGTAGGTCTGGGGCTCCCCCTTCCCCCTTTCTGGGAGGGGGGAGCTGCGCAGACAGCGGCGCAACGACGGGTGACATCATACTAGTTTGCTCGTTTTTGTTTGGGGAGTTCTATCCCCTCGTTCGGCTTTTGGTTGCGATTTTCACCAGAATAGGGGTTTGGTTTGGGACGCTTACCTTTCTGGGTGCCTAACCCGGTCAATGGCAGACATAGAATGCTTCCAATCACACGGGGGTTTCTATAGGCCATTACTCTCAATTGCCTCTCTTGAGGGGGCCCAGGTTCCGGCTCGTGGTCCCCGGTAGGCCCAAAGAACTTCATACACATGACTGATGCCAAAGCCTGACATTAGCATATCAGCCTAGTAAGCTCCCGGGAGCCGTAGGGGCTCATCCCAGAAAATACAATTATTACAGCCTTAGTGTTACAATAATAGCAAAGCTTACAAGGATAGCACTATACCATACTGAATTGCTACACCTCTATAGAGTTCTGGGAGTTCTACTCTCCAAGCTCCGCCAGGGGCCAAGCTTCACATAAAATGTGAAACACTTCACAATTTTTTTATATCATTGCACAGAGGCCATACTAATCTTCTCTGTAACATTCCAGTTTTTAGTACATGTACTGCCTTGAAAAAAAAAAAATCATCATCTCAATGAAAGAGACAGTTCTCCTCATATGACAAGCATATAACCTGTGAGCTTTTAAAAAGCCAAAGTGTATGAGCTTAAACCAATTTACCTAAACTAAAAAAAAAGATTCTCAGTACAGCAGTTTTAAAAAATAATGATGTCCATCCAATATATTATTTGTTCATAAAAAGCATTTAATTTATACATTTTATCCTTAGCATACAAATAGTATACAGTAACACTGTATAGTACAAAATGAAGCCTAATTAAGTTTTGTTTATTGGCAAATTATTGATTATAGCCAACATAATTCTGTTCATATATTCAAATATGCAGCTTTTGTGATTTCCAGAAAACTCTTGTAATACAAAACATACTGCATGGGTTTAGAAAATATGTAAGCCTTTTTATAGTACTGTATTTAATATAGTATATTGTATTTAATACAGTGTTTATAGTACCTTTTATACTACATACAAGGGACACTTAATATCATATTCTACATTGAACCATTCAGTAGTTACTGTAATACTACCATCAGCTAATCTCCAATTACATATATGCTTTCACTGCAAGCCTGTAGACTTAATACTCTATAGCCATAGAGTATTAAGTCTACTTCATTATGTGACTTCTTTTTATCTATTCATAACATATGTTCTTTATTACACAGCACTGCATTTCACATCTTGTACTCAAGTCCTGTACAACCATAAATACATTTTGCTTCTAGTAGCTTTATTTCAGTTTAATTTCTAAATGGATGTTGCACTGTGGATGATATGAACATCACTTCGGTAGTTGGATTAAGCACTGCTGGATCTGACTAATAACTGGAAGGGTAGCCATAAGGATGTGTCCTTACCCATGGGCTAGAAAAATCCCGAGGAGCCAACTAAAAGCTTCATGTAACCTGCAGGGAATATCATGCCCAAATCATAGTGTTTTTGTACAGATGCATGACTAAAGATCTTATTTATATCTCCATCACAATATAACCCCTCCAAACAAAACGGAAGAACATTAAAATATATACTGTACATTACCCATAAAATTCATACAATAATTTATAAACTTCCCTCTTCTTAGACACTAATGATTTTTGTCCTCAACCTGTTTAAAAATTACTATTTAGAACAAGGTGCGTTAAGCATCGTTTTTTAAAGATAACAAAGAATAGGAAATGCTGAAATTGTAAGCTAGATAAGAATTAAAGGTTATTTTATCAATCCAGTGTGCTTATTGATTATATATTGATCGTAAAGATTCATCACACACCTTATCAGGTTACATAAAGCAGTCAAATTAACAGTAACTGAACACTTCTGAAATTCGTCTCAATAGGTAAAGCTTAATTGTGTACTGTATAGTACTGTATATCTGCATCTTATAAATTAAATACAAAAATTTAACCACAGCCAGAGAGTATAACATTATGAAATAATTATATAAAAAAGAAAGAAAGAAAGAAATGCAATTGTATTGTCAAAAGTGTCTATATCTGGTAATCAACACTAACTAAATAATATGCCACACACATCTATAAATTTAAACACTACTGCATATAATGCTTAATTACAGCAAAATCTGTATATAAACTGAATGTACTGTATACTCCTAACTGAGCATATTAACACTTTCGTGCGCCAACGATATCAAACATCGTCACTCATTTTTCTCCTGATTCGTCTCCGGTGATGAGGTCCGGCATCACTCCTTAAAATATTTGTTAAAAATTTAAATTTTATCCAATCAATCTGGGAGTGGTTTCAAAATGAGCGCCTTCAGACTGCGCACAATTTGATACCAAAATGAAAGACATAACATGAAAATTGATGTCAGAACACTGGAAAGATATAAATAATTTTGTGGTGATGAGCGTCAAAAAGTGTCTAAAAAGTTAAAATATTTATTAAAATTCTATTTATTGTTCTATTATTATGGGACTAGTTTTAAAATATGCACCTTTTTATTGTGAACAATTTGATACCAAACTGAAGGACGTAGCACGAAAATTTATGTTATCAAATTGAACGAGTATATACATTAGTCTGCAGGTGTGCCAATTGGTGCTCATTCACAAGTAACTTGGCCAACTTTAGGCTCTGCTGTGGGACTCACTCTGGGCTTTTAGACCTTATATGCATATACCACAATAGAGAATTCTATTGCGAACACGATGATACCAAAACGAACGATGTAGCACGAGAAATAAGGTGAGAAAACTGAAACAAGTACTGTATATACATTTTATAGATTTTGCGCGCTCACTGGTAACTTTGCAGATTTTAGTCTTTATACTTTGTTATTGGTACTGCTTATACATATTGTGGTTGTTATTGCTTATATTTGTCTTTCTATTTAGAGCATTTTATTGCAAATAATTTGACACCACAATGAACAATGTTGCACAAAAACTTCTGTTAGCAAACTGTATGTGTTTGTGTGGTGTACTGGGTGTAGCGTGTGTGGTAATGAGTGTGCTGTAGCAGGTAAGGCTTCGATGACTTTAGGGGTCGTTGCGGGTGAGGCGCGCCCATGTTGTCTAATTTATATGCATATGTCTGTGTAGGAAATTTTATTGCGATCACAGTGATACAAAAAAGAACGATGTCGAACAAGTTTGGACTTGATAAACCTGAAAAGAGTAGCAACATGTTTGCACTGTTTGGCGTGAATGGCTAACAAACGACTTTTGTTTTTTATTTGGTGCCGGCATCACGTTAGCTTTGGTGATATGTTATACATACGTTCCTCTAGAACATTTCTTTGGCAACACATTAATACCAAAATAAAACTCGTACATCAAAAATGAAGGTCAGAAACATGAAAAAAAAAAAGAGTATAAACTTTTCAGTAGTTGTGAAGCCGATGTGCAGTTGGGCGTGCAGTAACAGGTAACCCTTGGGCAACTTCCCATGGTCTTGCAGGTGGGACGCACCCATGATTTGTACTTTATATTCATATGTCCGTGTAGGGAATTTTATTGCGATCACAGTGTTACCAAAATTAACGACATAGACCAATTCTGCGGTTGATAAACCTGAAAAGAGCATGAACATTTCATTTCAGTTTGGTGCTCACGGCTAACGATCGCCTTAGTTTTTTATTTAGTGCGAGTCCCACGTTGGCTTTGGAGAAATTTTATAGATATATTCCTCTAGAGCATTCTCTTGCGAACAAAATGACACCAAACTTAAATACATACATGGAAATTTAAGGTGATAAGACTGAAAAGACTATAAACATTTATGTGTCGCTGTGCAGTCGCCTAAAACGAACGGCGTACATGGGGAAAGTTACACAGGTACTGTCGGGCGCGCGAAAGTGTTAATCTCAACCCAAATCTGCTGAATTCAAAATTTGAGTTTTCACTATATTCTATGTCTATGATACCACCAAATTTTGGGGGATATTCTTATCACAAATAACAAAACATATATCTCTGTATCTTTACACACAAATACAGTATATACAAAATGTATTTTGAATAAAAGAACAACAATAATAATGCTGTTGCCTATATACTTTTTTCCCCACACTTTAAGGCTTCATATAGAATGACAGCACACATATTGAACGATACCTTAATTTAAACCCTCTGTAATGGATTCTGAAGAAAATTACCTGATTATATACCTTTCACCCATACTTGTGGACTTTCCCATAGCTCAGCCCTCTAAACCCTAGTTTAGGAGAACTGAATGACAGCATTGCTGTTCTAGCTCGGTCAGATAGCTCTTTGTTACTGAGTCACACCAGTCCCCATCACTACTGCAGACCAGAACCAGAACCTGGCCCCTTCACAGGGGAGCAGGGGGGATTGTTACAATCACCCTCACCAAGGAAACATCCAGAAAGTAAGTGAAGCAAAATGGACAATGGCACTTTTTCTGAAAAGAAAGAAATGCAGCAGCAAATGATTCACTCAGCAGTTAGGTCAAGCTCCCTAGTTCCAGCTAGCCACTGCTAGATGGCAGCACTACTAGGAGCTCCAGCTTCCCATGTCAACAGCACTCAGTCCTGACTCCGATGTTCCCAAGTGTGAACACTTGTTGACTCACTGAACAAGTGAGTCAACACTTGTTCGTGAGTCAACAAGTGAGTGTTCACACAAGTGAACACTCACTTGTTGTGTGAACTTTGTTTATGATTCTCCACAAACTGCATGTATTTAGGAAAGCCCTTCCCAAGGTACTCGTTTGGCATTGCTCCTAGTCTAACAGAGTGTTCTATCTGGTGGGTTTCGGAGTATGCCCCATGAAAGTTCATACTACTATGGAGGATGACTTGCATTTAGTGGTGGGTCATTGACTCTTTTTGCAAGGCTCCATGTTTGGGGCATTAAGGGGTTTATTGACCTCAGGGGTGCAATAGGGTTCATGTACAGTACTTCTACATATGGCATGCCACAGACACCTTCATAACTGTGTTTATCCTGAAGGCTACATTTAGTCTTTTTGGTGAGCCTCCCAAGTGCCTGGATGTTTTGCTTAGCACTTACTGTCAGGCCCTGGCAAGCACCACGGATCTTTGTTGTGGTTTGTTATAGAACAACTCGCCAAGCAAGTGCTCATTACTTGCGAGTATCAGTGATGACAATAATTGATGATCACTTTACTGTCTCCCTCTGCTGACTGTTGAGCGAGTACTGCCCTCTACTTTGAGGCTTGCGATGTTATTTTGGTCTTTTATTTTGGTTAAAGCCTGTCTTTTGGATTTTGTTTATTTTATTTTGTAGTGACAAGGCTTAATAAACACTGGCCACTTCAGGTTCATTTATTTGTTTTTGTGTTGAGGTTTGGTGCTTGAGTGGTTGTCCTGAGTTGGTCTGTTTTGATCTATGAGGTTTTGGAGTTGGAGCAGCTGGTGTTCCTACTGGTGCTCTGTTCACCATCCCTTCTTCCACTGTCCTTCTGGCATAGTTGTATGAACCCTTTGTTCCCCATTCCCCTTGCTCTGGGCTCCAGGATGTCTAAGGGTTTCAGAGTCCTGGGCTGCATTTAACTGTGGGTGCTGCTTGGTCTTCACTTGGGATCGTCCCTTCCATTTTGACATTGGAGACAGCCGACCCATTGCTTCCTGCCAGGGATCCGAAATGCCCTTTTCTCTGGGGAGAAAAGGGGGGTGGTATTTGGTTCAGATCTTGTTAGAGCTTGGAGATACCTTCCTATCAGGCACAAAGCTTCTCTGTGCAATCGGATCTTCAGTTCGTACTTCTAGAGCTGGGAAGGAGCTCTTAAGTGGGTCCCTGTGTGCTCTTTCCTGGTATCTGGTTCCCTCAGCAGGGTTTTCTCAGCTCATTGGGGGATATTCCTTATCCTCCTTTGTTGGGGAATATTCCTTCTCCTCCTCTGATGTTCAAGCTTAATTTCGTGGCTGCTCCACTTTAGGTATGCTTCTGTGTACCAGTAGTGTCCTCAGATGCCTCTTGTTTCAGAAGGGTTCCTTCTTCCCACTATCTGCATATTTGGTTCAATCTGTCCTTTTCAGTTCCTCCTGTGGGTACAGGACTTCCCTTTCCTCATGGACCTGGCCTCCTTCGGGTTAGGGTTAGCTTTGGCCTTATGGTAATGTTGTGGGCTTCCTGTTTTTTCCTGGCTTGCAGACAACCCTTTATTTGAGGATTTGGTACAGTTTTTGCCATACTTGGGCACTTGAGGAGTGAGTGGTAGGCTCCATCCTCATGATGGCTGCTTTGATTTTTATCCTTTGTTTTCTTGCTACCCGATATTTTCTTGGGAATATTGCATCCTCTATTATGTTCGTCAGTTTTGTCTCTAACTGCAATGATATGAGGATACAATTGTCACCCGTTCTTCCTCTCTACCTCTTTGTTTGCAATGCCAGCTGTATTTATATACAGGTACTAAATTTTCATACTAATTTCTACTGGGCTGCTTAGTTTTCTCCTGGATTCTTCCTTTGGGAGAATCTCCCATTCTAGAGGGTGGCCAAGTTGCTGGTTCTCACCTTTGTCACAGCAACAGTATCAGGTTTCTTGGTACTCCTATTTCCTTTTTTTGTTTATCATTCATTATGATTTGTCCTTCTTGTCTTATTGTTTGCCGATCAACATCTTCTGCCTAATACTGCCATTTCTTGTTATTTAGCTTTGGTGGAGTCACATTTGTTGCCAATTTTTCAATGACACGCCAACATTTTTAGCAAGTTGTCTCATGCCTTCTTTCAACTCCGACCAGCTCTTGCTGAGCTGTCTTGGTTTCTTGATAAGGTGTCGATCTGTCTTTCCTTTGATTCTTGCAGTTGTCCCTTTGGGCCTTGTTGCACTGCTTAGGGCTCTGCTTTTGCAGGCCCTTATTTCAGGTTGTTAGGCTGGGGAGCTTCATGCTCTCCTAGGAAGTGGGGGTTTTGTTCTTTTGGCCCTAATGGGCAATTTCATCATTTGCAGGCTTCTACTTTTCTTTTGAAGAATATGATGATTGGCTTTAAGAGGAGTCCTTTAGTTGTTGATGCTTGGTTAGTCTGGCTTGGGTGCATCATTTTTTGTGTCCAGTTGCAGAAGTTCGTTGCTAGCTGTGCATCACCTGTACTGCTTTGGAGGATGCTTTGTTTGTTGATCCAATTTCCTTCATTCCTGTTCCAATGCTCGTTTGCCTCAAGTTGTCCACAGTGTCATTAAGTCTATCCAGCCTGACAGCAGAGTGGGCCTAACAGCTGAGTGGACAGTGCTTCGGATTCATAGTCCTGAGGTTCCGGGTTCAATCCCCGGTGGAGGCAGAAACAAATGGGCAGTTTCCTTCACCCTGATGCTCCTGTTACCTACCAGTAAATAGGTATCTGAGAGTCAAGACAGGCGTGTGTGTAACAAAAAGGAGGCCAGACCGTGGGGACCCTAAACACCAGAATCATCTAAAGATAACCTATAACCTCAAGATGCATGCAGTCTATCCTCAGGTCCATGATATTCACAAGTTTGCAGCTCTGTCCACAGTTTTTCCAACATGTCATGGGCTGGTATTAGGATTTGGGAGTTTTGGAGGTCAGAGGCCTGCCGGCTCATTCCCTGGTCAATATTCCTGATCTCTATCTAGTGTGTGTGTGTTGCTCTGAGTCAGGTTTCCCATCCCAGGTGCTTTTCAAGGGTAAAGCCTTTGCTCTCTTTCCTGGCAAGTCCCATTTCTTTCTTCTGCTCTGTGGTTAGCTACAGGGAACAACTGTTTGGCTCCTCCAGAAAACCTAGCATTGAATATATGAAACACCTCTTTCTGGTTTTACCTCAGTGGCTGTATGGTCCCCCCCCCCTCCCCCCACCTTCCAGGTGTGTTGGTGTGTAGCTCCTGGTGGTACTGCCACCTGGTTGTGGCTAGCTGGTACTAGCCATAGTGAGGGTGATAGTAAAAATCCCCTTCTCCCTGCATCTCTGTGTCGGGGCCAGGTTCTGGCTCAGGTTTCCAGTAGACCAGTTCAGGAACTATCAGAATGAGCTAGCACCAGGGAGCCATCAAGGCCCAACCAGAAATAGGTGTTTCACTACATTCAATGCTGGTTTTCTGAAGGAAGGTCAGTGATTGAACAAAACCTTTGACATACTGAAAATAATAATCACTCACAGAATTTTGTTTCAACTCTGCTTGATGACTTTCTCCTAGCCCATACTCTTAGTACTATTTCACCAATTTAAGAAAACAGATAAAAATGCATTCCAGATGATATTATTATTAAAGTAGACTCCATTCATACAATCATATTTCCAACCCACTATGGGTAAATTTTATTGAGTAAAATATTAATTATATTCTGACATATGATGAATATCTATCGAGAGAACCTGATTACATTTTTTTTTTCACTCTTGCCTCTAACCTTTCCCATGTCTCTATCCCTAAATTTAATTTTTCCAAGGTAATCCCATGACGTCCCCTTAATAGGTGAATGAAAACCGCCTCAAACTTAAATTGAATATCCACCATACAATTTATTCCACTCACCGACTTTTCCCACAACCCAAACTATTTCTCTAGATCATGAGTGTCTAGGACCTTTTTATTAACAGGATAAAGCCATTATTTAAGGAAATAAGGGACAATATCCAAAAAACTGACTGAACAAAACAAAGCTACCCATATGATTTTCAAAGAAAAAGCCCATTGACTTTCCCACTCTCAAGACATTCTATGGTTCAAGAATTCAATGACATTTTGTAGGAACTTGATTCACTTTATAATTATGGAGAATGTGTGTATTTTGCAATACAAGTCAAAGTTTCTGGTGCAACCATCTTTCCAATGGAGTAGACAATATATATAGTGCAGTAATTGTGCTGCAATGCAAATGTGGCTGTTACAAAAGTAAGTGGTTACATCAGCTGGTACTGATACAGCATTTCAAAATATTTGGTCTTTGAGGTTAACATGAACATGAAAAATACTTTAGGTTAATACAGACATATAGTAAACAAGGCATATAAAAAGAAAATCACACAATTTTAAGCATTTTCAATTAAAATTATATTAAAATTGTCAAGCTCCATGATGAATGCACAACAAATTATAACTAAGATAATAGCACTAATCATTAAAGGAATTGTGAGTAATAAAGTGAAGACTTAGGTGCTGAGATTCAATATTTACACAATGAAGGATGCAGCAGATGTAAGACATTCTCATAACAACAGCTGAGTATCAGTGGGTCTCACTTCACCATTGTCTTCCTCTTCGTTATCAGGGTCCTCATCACCATCCTGCTCATCTTCATCCTCTTCATGCAATGTACTAGTAGCTCCTCCGCTCCCGCCTGCACGCCCATCACCAGGATGCCTCCTCCCCCTGCCTCTTCTGGTATGTGGCATTGCTATTGGTCTCAGGGAAAATCTTTGCATGTAGAGTGAGCCACAATAGACCAAAAACGTGGTAAACTGTAAGATTCCTAGGAAGTAGAGGTAAAAGTCCAGGTGATTATCATTGATGTTACCATAGTCAGTCATGTTGCTGAGCCAGAAAGGACTCACAAGGTGGAGCAATGCCGTTCCAAGAAGGGAACCAATGCCTTCCATGGTGTAAAATAGGCCCATGATCATTCCCTGGAAGGTTCGTGGTGCTGCAGAATATGCAAATTCCAAACCTGAAAAACAGAAATATATACATCTCTATAACTAAAAGGGTCTTAGATCAAAAGTTAACTTTATCAAAACCTTAATAAAATATATGTCTTACAGGATGAAATGGCAACAATAATTAATGGATCATTTAGCATATTATATTACTGTACTGCTGAACACAAGTGTAATATACATTTGATTAGAAGTTTAATTCGCTTCTAAGAACTATGGTTTCCAAGGATAGGGACTAGGTCCAGGAACGGAAAGCTTGGCGAGTCGACCAAAACTGTGGTTGCTTTTTCCTTCCCTTTTATTTATGTGGGTAGCTTGTCCTTGTATATGACAGCTGCAATAATCTAGATTTTTGCGCACCTTTGTGACCTTCAAATGCCCATCAAACTTTTGTGTGTACCATCATTATGAAAAATAATACGACTGTTTAGCTAAACAAGCATCAGGTGATTGTTCACACAACAAACTTGTCTCCTTGCATAGTCAAATTTTTTGGTTTTATAGCCAAGTTACTGATTATAGTTGGATATGATATAACACACTATGAAATGTCATTAATGTTAAGACCCTGCATGGTGTTTATTAATTTTTTCAAAGTTTTATCTTCATGCTAAGTCACGAGGCAAGAGGAAGAGGACAACCACACCAGATCAAATCAAATCATTCTGCAAGTTTCAAATACCGAGTTTGAGAACAAATATAGCACAGATTTTCAGGACATACTAAAAGCTTCAGATGAATGCCAAGGTCATCTTGAGACACCTGATCCAGGAAAATCCAATTTCCTAAGTATTGTAGAACAGGTTGATGACCGTGAGTGGTGTCCCATAAAACATGAAACTAGAGGGAATTTGAAAAGTATTGTAACTGAAATAAAACAAATATGCAAAAGTGCATAAAAAATTTGGATAGGTAAAATTGATATTTCAAAATAAAAGCAGTGTAAACAACAAAGATGGACACCGCCATCTTTGACAACACAACAACAGATGAAAATTTCAAGGTTTTCACAATGAAAGAAATAATAAAAGGTGGTTTTCCTTTGAAAATTTGTGATTAAGGATTTGTGATTTAAAGATTTATGAAGAAAAATGTCTTAAATTAGAAGGAGAATATGAAAGTCTTAAAAAGTGAATTTAATACTTTAAAAGGAAGTATTTCGCAGCTGGATAAGAAAATTTCTAGCTTGACAGACAAAGTAAGAAAACAGGAAGGACAAATCAAGGAACTAATCAAAGAAAAGGCAATACAGAAAATGAAGGGGTGAATCTGAAGAAATTAACAAGAAAAAATGGACACACGTGAAGAAGAACTCAGATCAACCCTACAAGCTAGCCAGAACAGTGAGTTGGGCAAGGGACATGCTAAGAGAAACTTTACCGACAGCTCAAAGCAAGGACATTATCTAAGGATTGGAAAAGTACAAAGAGGATACAAAAACATATTCACAAGTTGTAAAAGAGAAAGAAACAATCAGTATGTTTTACTTCCTAACAAGAAGTATGTTTGGAATCTGAATATAGAAATGAGCAACAAGAAACAGACATTAGACAAGCAAATTAGGAAAGGACTGGTTTACATGGGGTGGGATGCGGGGAGGCTGAAAACCTCTGGAAAGATGAGACTGAAGAACCCACGGGATCACAGAACCGAACCCAGGGTGGGGTTGACACCAAATCCAACACGTATGAGGATGGGGAGAAGAGAACCCCATGCCTTGTAACACCAAGCCCCGCTCAGAGGGTACAAAAACCCAAGCGGGGTCCAACAGGGCACAAGGCCCCCAAGTCAACCCCTCTCTGGGAACCTCATCAGGAGGACCCAGGGATGAGCCGTCTTCCACCCCCCCCCCCCCCCGGCCTCAAAAGAAAAGGCAGGAGCAGCCGAAAAAGCAGGAACGAAGGGGGCCCACTGGTCAGACCCAGAGCTCTGGCTGGAGGACCAGGCTCTAGTACCTCTGTTGCCACACTGGAAGAGGCATCCCCCTGAATCCGCCCGAGTTTCAAAGTCAACTAAACCCTGCCCTGACTCCAAAACCCTCAGATGCTCCATGGCCGGAAGCAGGGGGGGGGGGGGGAGGATCAGGACAAACAACAGAAAGGAAAGGACAAGGGGGTGCAGATGGAACCAAAGTCGAGGCGACTAACATCCCCAAGTCCGGATTCCTATAACCAAAACGGGGCAGTCTTGAGGCATCCGGGGTAGTAACCAACATAGCGCGTTGCAGCAAACAAAACGAGCATGCAACGCCAAAGCAGCCTGCACCTGCATATCATGATCAGTGGACTGAGTGAACTGGAGCACAAACATGGAAGAAAACTCGCAAGACTAAAGGTCGAAAGTGTCACTGACCCAACAGGCTGCATTGCGGAGGCAGAAGCAATGAGTGTCACCCTAAGACAAGAGGACAGAGCAACCTTCAAACTCGCACGAAGCGAGAGGGGACCCAGGGGTCGCAGTCCATTGGACCAGAGAGCCCCCACAGGGTTTTCCAAGGCCCTTAATTGCGTTATCTCATTAAAGAAAGCCCAAGCAGAGCACCCAAAATCTACAAAGGCAAACTGATAAAGCTGAACCCCCCCAGGATGTGTACACTCGCAAGGGCCTAGCAGAGGACCACCAAAATACAAAGGGTGTGACCTAACCAAGGGGCAGAACCCCCTCACCAGGCAGGGAAAACGAAAATTGCAAAGAAAAATCCCTCAAGAGGACAACGTGCCCAGGCGGAACAGAGCTGGCTGCTATGAGAGGTGATAACCAGCTGCACAGTACCCTGCGCCCCAACCAGTGACGAAAATTACCCACCTACCCAGATGCAAACAGAACCAAGAAACACCCCAGCCGATTCCAAGGGCGGTCAATCACCGAGCAGCAAAAGACACAGCGGAGGTAGATCCAAAGATGACTTGTGAAAGGTAAGCTCAAGCCCCCAAGGGCAGTACTTACAAGGCACCTAGGAAAAAGAACCCTAGGCGCATGCAGCCCGAGTATCGTAGAAATTACTCCTGGCTCGCACACCACCGAAGAGACAGCACCACACCACAAGGCACAGAACTGAAAAATTTTAGAGCCAGAGGCACACGACCTTGCCACTTCCACATCAGTCACAGAACTGAAGGTTGGATAGCCGGCGTGAGGATCTGGGGCTCCCCCTTTCCCCTCCCGGGGAGGGGGGGGGGATGTGCAGACAGCGGCGTGGTGATGTGGTGACATCATGCTCATTTACTTATTTTCATTTAGGGAGTTCTGTCCACTAGTTTGGCTTTCAGTAGCAATATTTGAACCAAAATGGGTTTTGTTTTTGGGGTGCTTACCTTTCTGGGTGCCTGACCCGGTCGATGGCAGACATAGAATGCTACCCAACTACATGGGGGTTTCTATAGGCTATTGCTCCTCAGGCTCTCTGAGGGGGCCAGGTTCTGGCTCGTGGTCCCCAATAAGCCTAGAACTCCATGCACACTGACTGATGCCAGGGTCTAATACATTCATATCAGCCCGGATAGCTCTGGGGAGCTGATGCGGCTCCCCACAGAAAACGTTAGAAAGTTCTCTTTTGCAAACCAAATGGTAGAAGGTTGGAACAAGATAATTGAGAAGGCAGTGAATGCCAAAACTGTTAGTAGTCTCAAAGCATCATATGATAAAGAGTACTGGGAAGATGGGACACCACAAACATAACTCTCATCCTCTAACTACATTTAAGTAATTAAACTATCAGCATTGGGGAGCTTAGTTTCTGCTCAAAGGGGGTTGAATTTCCACTTGGTATTGATTGACCCTGCTGAGAGCCAGTATTGACCCAGTTGAGGGCCAGTATAGACCCATATGTTGTACTAGTCACTCATGGTCATTCTTCTATATGGATACTGCATCTTGCTGGGCAGAACATTATTTGGATGAGGTGATAGTCCTGTTAGCCATTTTGATGGTTCTGCTTGTGCACCACATGAAATTTTGCTGGTACCATGAATTTTCCAAAAAGTTTAGGATTGAATCTTGGGTTGCATTCAATACTAAATCTTTCACAAACATTATGCATCCAAAATGTGTCCATATTATTTTAAGTAGGTGATTACAGAGATAAATAATCAGAACAGTAAAATTCATTTGCTTTTGTACTATGTATATAGGAGCTTAACTTCTTCAATAGAAGATCAAGATAGACAGCAAATATTAAGGTCTTGATGACAGCAAAATCGTTAACAATAACCTTTATTATAGAGTATAATACATCACAGTTTGTGGACAGAGACTTATTAGAACATACCTGCAATACTGGCAAAGAGTTCAGCTGCCCCAACCAGAATATATTGAGGAATTTGCCAGAAGATGGAAATGTTAACTGCATGATACGTCACATTACCCACAATCTGCTCAATATGAGAAGAATTGCTGAAAAAGAGCAGAATTGCCATGATATGATTTCCAACAATCTCAGAGATACTTAACATATTTAGCCCATTTTTTTTATGTAACACCAGGAAGTACATTTGGTTAAATTAGATAATCAAACAGATTTAATAAAATGAAGATAAGTGAAAAACAATAATTGTGGAGGAGCTTCTAGTGAAAATACAATCAAATATTTTTGATGTTTATACAGTACTTAATAGTTTCTTTCGAATAAAACCCAGTTGTCCTAACCTCAGCATTAGTATTTGACATTTCAATAAACGTAACATGGTAGAGGTACAGTGCAGCTACTGTGATTGTCAAGGTTATCAATAGTCACACTGAGGAAGTGAAAATTATCCCCCAGACTGGAAATCTTTTCATAAAATGATAATGAAAATGAATATTATTTTTTTACGATAGCACGTGAACAGAATTGGATTATTTTTCTTGACTAATCCATAACAAATCTACTACTGTCATATCAGATATACTCAGTATAGATCCTGAACTAGCATGATAAAATTCTTATGGCTTAAGGAAAATTTGTAGGGTTTTTATGATTTGACTGAGCTTTATATTCACTATACAATAAACTTGACCACTTCCATTCAAATATGAATCACTTTAATCCATAATGCTATCTTTCTCAAAATTGCGCACACACACACAAAGGCATTCAATCACTAGCATATTGGATCTCAACTAAGCTATTTTCTTCATGGAAAGCTAATGGTGCTACCATCAATCATGATGGCATCACTGGATCAGTGGGCATCTCACTCATTTACAAAAGAGGTTAAACTAGCCAACTTTGTGTTGTATTATATCTTTGTAGAGAGGCAGTGGCAGACCTGTGGTTGTCAACTTCATTATTTAAAATAACTTTTTCCTCTTTTCAAGGCTCAGGAAAAGCTTAAAGGAACAATAAATCACAGATTGATCCCAAATCCCTTTACATTAATTAGCTAAGTTGATCAGATAGGTTACATAAACTTTTATGAGATTTAAATCTTGGGTAGGGTTTCAAGGGGTGTGGTCAAATCATACACAAGACAACTCAATCCCCATAACCACAACTACACGAGTACAGTCTGACATATCTCATTTTCCAGTTGTCAAAACTGTATACAGTAGAGTATATTGTTAGATTAGGATGTACAGTATTAGGTTTGGTTGCATTGGGTTGGGTTGAATTGGGTTTGTACGGCTCAGCTTGGCTCAGTTGGGTTAGATAGGTTTTAAAATCTGTTGGTTAACCATCTTGTGTACAATATGATTTGTATTCAGTTTCAAGAACTGGGTGGCATGAATAAACCGACATAATCCCATTCTAACAATACTGTACATTAATTCATGCTTGCAAAAAATATTTAACATTTTAAGCAGTCTTAGAGAACATACTTACAAAATATAATCAAAAGCATGACAGACAGAAGCAAAGAGAGCACAAAATTTATATTTCTCCCCAGATTATATGATAGATGGGTAAAATGTGCTCCCCTTGAGCTAAGGAAATTCTTGTTACAGGAATGAATGCAAATGGGGACCAGTGAACAGTTAGCAATACGGCATCTAAAGTGATCTTCCTTGAACAGATATCGAGTTTTGATAAGTTGAAACATTTGGGAATGACAAGTTATTGTTAAGAGCGAAGTTAAAAGTGTGTAATAAAGTGTGATGAGAAAATGCATCAAGGAAGTCAAAATACTGTATAAAGTAAAAAAACAAAAAAAAAACAAAATGCAATTGTTAATATTTTACACACAATTCAGCAGCTTTATGAAAAGTAACCCAATGAAAGACCTGATGACAGAAATGATTTACTGCCTACAACAAAGGAGGGTGTCCACATAACAGCCTGCTTTGAAAGGGAACAAATCTGCACAAATGTTAGAGCATGAACACAACATCAACTTACTCAGTCCGCCAGAGGAATATCCGGTAAGATTCCAGACTGCCGGCAATCATAACTGCGAAGATACTGAAGACCATACCAATACCTAAAAATGGAAATCAATTATATAATCTTTAACATTTCAACTTTATATTAACTTGATATGAAGTGGTATACAAATATTTATTAATCATGAATATAAAACCAGCGTTGAATGTAATGAAACGCCATTTTCTGGGCGAGCTCAGGAGGCTGCCTGGAGTTATCAGGCTAATGTGTGATATGTTAGACTGGAACATTAGCTATGGAGTTTGACCTACCAGGGAACTATGAGCCAAAACCTGGCCCCTTCAGAGAGGTTTCAGGGAGCAATGGCCCTGGAAAACCTCCCCTGTGGTTGGGGACTTTTCCTTATCTGCCATTGACCGAGGTTAGGCACTCAGAAAGGTAGGCATAACAAAACAAACCCCACATGGGAAAAAACTAACAGTGTGCAAACTAACATTAGTAACGGTAGTAGGCCCAAGAGAAGCAACAGGCGAGAAGGGTTATTCAATAAATTCAATTTTAACACTTTCGCGCTCTCAGCGCTCAAAAAAAAAAACAATACCCCAGATGCTTTCGGCACTTCGCGCGCCTATGCGGTAAGACCGAAAAAGTGTACACTCTTTTGACTGTCCTGACAACAATTGAAGGCGCACGTATTTAAATTTGGTATCACTGTGTTCGCAATGAAATTGTCTATAAGAGCATACCTATAAAATGCCGCCCAAGCATAAGGAGTATCAACACCAAATAAAAAACTATGCAGATCACTCTCCGAGAGCGCCAAACAGCAACAAAATGTTTCCACTCTCTTAATGGTTGCGAAGCCTACAGTTGTCCTACATCGCTAATTTTGGTGTCATTGGAATCGCAATAAAATTCTCTACACGGACATATGCATAAGAATGTTTAATATAGGTAATTGCCCACCCGCAAGAGTGTGTGAAGTGGAGAGTAGTTAGCCGCGAGCGCACTGGCGAAAACACACGGGGGAAATCATGCTTGGAAAGTTTATACATTTATACGTTTCCTGACCCTACTTTTCTATGTACGTATTTCTTTTTTATACCAATGTGTTCGCAATAAAATTTTCTATAAGATGAAATGTATAACATTTGTACAAAGCATGTGTAAGAGAAGCGCCAAATATAGAACCACGTCGCTCAGTATGCATTCGCGGCAGAAACGAACACATTGTTTTCGTTCGTTTGATGTGTCATGTTTATACTTGTTGAAACATTTTATAATTTGTATGACAGTGATCGCAGTAAAATTCCCTACACAGACATATACATAACACATACAAATATTTCCCACGTGTTGGATATATCAACGGCTAAAGGGAACCCACTGCCACACGCTCGCCACACCCCCAAACATACTTTGTGTATTTTTTTTTTTACTCATAGAAGTTTATGTGATATAATATTCATTCTGGTACCAAAAAATTCGCAAATAAATTCTCTACAAAACAAAAGTATCCCCATCCATTTCGGTTAAAAAATGGAATTTATAGAAATATTTTTTCGATTGACGAGAAAAGTAGGCTGTTATGCGGAATCGTAAGAAAAAACAGCGACGAGTTATCTCTAATCTAAAGCGCGAAAGTGTTAATAATAAAAGGATAGACTAGGAGAAAATAAACAGGGAACTACAAACATTCAGTGGGAAAATGTTCTAAGAAATAAAAAAAAACTGATTTCTGAAACAAATGAAGTCTGTCTGAAACATGTTCCTTTGAGGAAAGCCAGAAAGAGGTCTAATGTAAAAAGAGAACGCAGACGACACTACAAAAGAAGGAAAAAATTAACGGAAATGCTTATAGGGACGTATTACGGAAAATTACGGAAAAATGCGATAAATGAAAGCTGGACTGATTACAATCAAACTTTTTTGACTAGTTGTATACAAAATTGGTTCAACTGGCCCAAGTCTCAGCATCGTAGCATAAATAGGAAGGGAGTAAAAATATTGAATTATGTGTCAAAATTTTTCTAATTTTCCAAAATGGTCAAAAATTAACATAAAAAAAAAGTGTCAACTGAAATCATGTCTATGACTCTAAGCTATCACAATAGCATATAATAAAATATTTTAATAATTAGTTTTATGAAAAAAAAAAAAAAAAAAAAAATCTTGATTTTTTCTCATATTTTTTATCAGCCGATTTGCATGAAACTTGTACACCTTACGGAACGTAAGCCTATTTGTAGGGATGCAAATTTTGGAGGAAATTGGTTGAAGTCAACTTCAACCTACAGGTGGCAGAATGTTTGATCTCATTTATTGTCAAGTAACAAAATTAACTCTCCTCTTTCATTTTATTTTTTTAATTTACATGAAATTTACACCTTATATGTAGAGTTAATGTCTCTAATAAACTTACAGAACACTTTATTCCTAAGTTCATTTATTGATTTTATAAATATTTGCAAACATGAAATATTGGCATAAATTTTTGGGGAACTTTGACTACTTGTATTAGTAAAACTAAAAATATTTTTGATAATCCTTTTTATACAAATCCTTAATTATATGACAATGCAACCCGTTCTCGCAAATTTAATAAGTCAATATTGACTTATTAAATATGTGCATAGGTGACATACTTAACATAATAGATACCCTTAAAAAGATTCATAGAAAACACCGACCTTACCTAACCTACTTAGTATGTTAAGATAAGCATCTTATTGCTTCGTAATTACAATTATTACCTAACCTATAATAGGTACAGGTTAAGTAATAATTGTAATTACGAAGCAATAAGATGCTTATCTTAAGATACTAACAAGGTTAGGTAAGGTCGGTGTTTTCTATGAATCTTTTTAAGGGTATCTATTATGTTTAGTATATCACCTATGCACGTAGTTAATAAGTCAATATTGACTTTACGAATTTGCGAGAACGGGTTGGACAATACGCCCATGCACTCAGCCCCGGGTCCAGACTCATGGAATTCAATATTTATATAGAAATGCAAAGTGCCAGTAGCACAGGCACTCAATATAGTGTGGAAGAAGAGCTTGGACATGGGGAAGATACCAGATGTGCTGAAAGCAGCAGACATAGCCCCTCTACACAAGGGAGGGAGCAAAGCACTGTGATCAGGAGTCAGGTCACTAGATTCATGGAAACAAATGACCTCCACAATCCAGACCAACATGGATTTAGAGCGGGAAGATCATGCCTCTCACAGCTACTTGACCATTACGACAAAATCACCGAGGCATTAGAAGAAAAACAGAATGTAGATGTTGTATACACAGACTTTACAAAGGCATTCGACAAATGTGACCATGGAGTGATAGCACACAAAATGAGGTCAATGGGTATAACTGGTAAAGTAGGACACTGGATACTCAATTTCCTGTCGAACAGAACACAAAGAGTAACAGTCAATCAAATAAAATCGAGTCCAAACGCAGTTAAAAGCTCTGTACCTCAAGGTACAGACCTTGCACCACTGCTGTTCCTCTTTCTCATATCAGATATAGACAAAAATACAAGTCACAGCTTCGTGTCATCCTTTGCAGATGATACAAAAATCAGCATGAAAATTACCTCTGCTAAAGACATTGAAAAACTACAAACATATATTAGCAAAGTTTTCGATTGGGCAGCAGAAAATAACATGATGTTTAACATTGATAAATTCCAGGTACTCAGGTATGGCAAAAATGAGGAGCTGAAACATAATACAAGGTACAAAAACACAATCGAATCTGCCCATAATAGGAAAACAGCATGTCAAGGATTTGGGAATAGTGATATCCGACGACCTAACATTTAGGGAGCATAACCAAGCAAATATTACTGTCAGCCAGAAAAATGATAGGATGGATTATGAGAACCTTCAAATCCAGAGATCCCATAATTATCTCGGCAAGGTAAATGCCGAGCAGCAAGAACCTCTACGGAAATGGTTCCCGAACGCCCCAGGGAAGAAAACCCTAATCACGCAAGGGCAATACTCACAGGGCGCTTGGGGAAGGAAGCCCATATGCACTTGCAGCCCTGATACTGATGAGTAACTCCTGGCCACCACACACAACAATAACACAGCAGAAGTGTCACAAAGGCAAAACACTGCCAAGGAATTTGAGGCCAGAGAAGCAATCTGTCCCGGTTGACATTAGCTTGCGACCTGAAGGCCTGAGTAGCTGGCACGGGGCTACCCCCTCCCCCTCCAGGAGAGGGGAGGGCTACATGGTCAAGCGTTGTGGCAGTAAATGAGCAAACGTTTGCTTGTTTGCTCATTTCCTTGGGTTGGAGGGAGTTCTGCCTGCCTTTTCGTTTTTTTGTTGTTAGTTTCTTCCCATGTGGGGTTCGTTTTTTATGCCTACTTTTCTGGGTGCCTAACCCAGGTCAATGGCAAATAAGGAAAACCCCCAACCACAGTTTTTTTTTTCCAGGGCATTGCTCCCTGAAACCTCTCTGAAGGGGCCAGGTTCTGGCTCGTGGTCCTTGGTAGGTCGAACTCCATAGCTAATGTCCCGGTCTAACATATCACACATTAGCCCGATAGCGCCAGGGAGCCATAGGAGCTCCACACAGAAAATTAGATAATAATATTAATTTCCCAACATAAGTTCTGTATTGAAGAGAAATACTGAATACCAAACACACACTTACCTATCCTGAAGAGCATCGACATGCGAATGCCTGCTTTGTCCATGACTGGGTATAGGAAACTGGTAACAAGAGGGATGGCTCCAATTAGAAACAGCTGGTTGAAGAGCGTGAGCCATGCAGCTGGAACCTGCAAACACAAAAGGCCAGGATCTGATTCATTGCATTTCTTGGTATAATTCAATTAGTTTACACAGATGACAATGCTTTCAAACTAAGGCCAGACAGAGCTATGAGGCCAGATAAAGCTATGGTGGGACCAGCTTATTAACCTATCAGTGAAAATAATGGAATATCGTATCAAAGTATTAAATATGGTATGATTTTTTGAGAAGATAAATTAACCATAAGATACTAAAGGGAAATTATCTGAATATTGCTCCAATACATTCAAGAAATGCATGTAAAGGAATAAATGGAATGCTGTGTGATAAGTCAGGATGGACCACGACTGTCAAAAGTCAGTATGGACCACGACTGTCACAAGTCAGGATGGACCACGACTGTCACAAGTCAGGATGGACCACGACTGTCACAA
This sequence comes from Procambarus clarkii, assembly GCF_040958095.1. Lineage (NCBI taxonomy): Eukaryota > Metazoa > Arthropoda > Malacostraca > Decapoda > Cambaridae > Procambarus > Procambarus clarkii. The sequence goes on along the minus strand of NC_091150.1, from coordinate 47,802,796 downwards.
GTCAGGATGGACTATGACTGTCACAAGTCAGGATGGACTATGACTGTCACAAATCATGATGGACTATGACTGTCACAAGTCAGGATGGACCATGACTGTCACAAGTCAGGATGGACCATGACTGTCACAAGTCAGGATGAACAAATCCACAAGGGCCGTGACGAGGATTCGAACCTGCGTCCGGGAGCATCCCAGACACTGCCTTAATCGACTGAGCTACGAAAGGGTTAAAAGGGTTGAAACCGAAGTTCTACTGAACTTGCTGGATCCCGTAGCCTCTCCGAGACACAAACCAGGATTTTACACAACCTCCCCCTGCACCCGAGCTATGTCAATAGGCCGTTCTCCCTCTTCCTTGTGGATTTGTTTATTTGATGCATCACGTTAGTGTGATCTCTGTGTGTGAAGTCAGGATGGACCACAACTGTCGCAAGTCAGGATGGACCATGACCTGCCCCAAGTCAGGATGGACCATGACCTGTCACAAGTCAGGATGGACCATGACCTGTCACAAGTCAGGATGGACCATGACTGTCAAGTCAGGATGGACCATGATTGTCAAGTCAGGATGGACCATGACCTGCCCCAAGTCAGGATGGACCATGACCTGTCACAAATCAGGATGGACCATGACTGTCACAGTCAGGATGGACTGGGAATGTGTCAAATGATGAGCATGCAGGAGTGACTCGTGGCGTGCCTGTCACCAAACTTACACTAAATTCCTCCCTCTCAGTTGTCTGTAGTATATCGTCTTGCATATCAGTGGAGTGGTTAGTGCCATAAATAGAGAAGCGCATGTGCAGACCTTGGGCCTGAAAACTGGTCTCCATCTGAAAGACAAAGTTTTGTTTATTGTATTTTATCAACAAATTTATGATGGCAGCTGTAATGCATCTCCAGAGTAAAGAGTTTAGAATTCAAAACATGTATTACTATGGTACAGCACCATTTGACTGTACCTGGGGACTGTCCATAAATAATTAATATGACATGATCTACATACATATATACATACAAGGGTTCTATTGCACAGTAGTCAACATAGTCTGGTTGCAGCTGAAGAGTCCTGGATTCAACCACCATGGTAGGAAAGAAGCATTTGGGCCAAGTTTCCTTTTACCTGATGCCTCTATTCATCTAGTAGTAAACTGATGTTGCCCAAAATGCTGCGAGTATTAGTGGCTTTAGACATAGTATATACTGGCTCTATCTAAAAATCCAACATCCTGGCTTTAACTCCTTTTGTTGGCATGTACTTTTTCCTAAATAAAATTATCCTTATGAAATGCCTGGGAGTTAGGCAACTGTTGTGGATTGCATCTAGGTGGTCAGTAGTTAAACTCTAGCCTAAAAGACATCCTGTCCCCGAATACGGCAAATCAATTTATTATATTATCCACCTACACATTCACTCATAAAACCAGCATTGAATGTAATGAACCGCCATTTTCTGGGTAGAGCCCCGGAGGCTTCCTGGAGCTATTGGACTGATATTAGTTAATATTAGTACGGGGCTTCAGTCATAAGGAGCTGTCATGCCTACCGGGGACCACTAGCCAGAACATGGTTCCCTCAGAGAGGTGCAGGGAGCAATGGCCTATGAAACTCTCACGTATGAAAGTATTCATTTCTGCCATCGACCGGGGTTGAGCACCCAGAAAGTTAGGCACTCCGAAACAGACCCCTTCTGGTAGAAAAACTGCAACCCGAGAATGAACAGAAGCTAGAAACTCCAAGAAAAACAAGTTAACAAACAACATGTCTTTACACCATGCGCCGCTTGTTTGTACAGAACCCCCCCCCCCCCAAAGAGAGGGGGCAGAGGAGGGTCCCAGCCTACCGAGACAGCAGCTGGATCGTCAGTTAAGAGTCTGAAAAACTAAAACAAATACCACTGACCAGGGGGAGGGAGGGTGCCAGGGAGCCACTGGGGCTCTACCCAGAAAATGGCATTTCATTACATTCAATGCTAGTTTTCTGTGGGGAAGCCCTGTCCAGCTTCCTGGAGCTAACTACCTAAAGAACAGGAAAATAGGGACTTACCAGGGAGGCGGCTGCACCACACAATTCGTAACAAAGACGAGACAACTGGCTGCAACCGTCGACCCAAGGTGACGAGACCGCTGAGGGCCCGGCACATTAACAAGATAACAGGCAGCCAAGACCCTGCTAGATCTTCAAAACCCCCGTGCCTGAATGTCAGCCCAAGACATATTACCAAACACAGGAGCCAAAGCTGCAAACTTACAAACATCATGGGTGCGAGGGTAGACCGCAGATTGGCTACACTTGATAACCTTGCGAACAACCTGAGAGACCCAAGCCCTGGAACAGGGAACAAGAGATACTGGGTCAGCCCACAGCTCGACTCTGGACACAGAAGCAGAGGCGCGCAGGTAGTGGTGTAAAGCCGCAACAGGACACAAAACATGATGCACCCCCTGGCCTGATCAACAAAGCATCAATAACCCGGCCAGTCCTGCTGAAAAGCATCTACCGCTATGGCCTCGCAGTCAGATGCCTCGACCATGCCAATGCAAAGAGGTCCACCTTCAAGGGTCTCGAGTGTTCGACAGAGTAAACCGAACGAATCGATGTCAACCGTTCATTCCATGGGCAGAGGAATGAACCGTGACAGGCCATCCACCAGGACGTTTGACACGCCCCGAATATAAACTGCACAGACAGCTAAACCCCGAGAACACATTAGAAAAGCCATCCAAAGCGACCAGCCCCAAAGAGCCACGTACCACAGAGACCCCCTGCGGTTCAGGCAATGAATCACCGGAGAGCAGTTCGAATGGAGCCGGATTGTAGAGCCCCGAGCGAGCCAAATCCAACACAGCGCAAGCCACACCGCTGCAAATTCCCGCACTGTACTTGAATCCCAGACAAGAACCAGACAAAAGATGTATATTACTGTATGTTTTTCTACACCCCCAATTGTCTTAAAAATTCTGTGAAAAGGAAATGTGTTCCAACTGTTTAAAATACTCTATATATCACAATTTTCACCGTTATTATTGCTTCAATATGACATTTTTCTAATAAAAAGGCCACCACCAGTATATTATATATATATACAGTATATATATATACTAATATATATATATATATATATATATATATATATATATATATATATATATATATATATATATATATATATATATATAATTTATTTTATTTGTCATAAATTTAATAGATTTAGATATAATATATATACAGTACCTGGAAATACACCAGCCAATAAGGTATAAGAGCAGTGAAGACATTCAACAACTTCCCAAGTGAACGCACATCGTCTACTGCAGACTCATGGAAGGAACCACCAAATCGTATCTTTGCTCTGTCCAGAAATCTTGGCTCCAGATGAAGAGGGCTAGTGTAAATGAAAAAAAAGTATCAGAATACTTGCTACCACTTTCAAGTTATATTTCTTAACCACTGCACTGCGCAAAGCGCCTTTAGGCGCTCAGAGAGTTGTGCTTTTTGTTTTTTTATTTGGCTATATTTTAATGTTTTTTAATGTTTTCATTACTATTTGTGTTTTGAAATGGAAATAGTTGACTTTGGAAACATTTTGACATTAAATTTACCTGAATATTTGTAAAAATAACAAAAATATGTCCTTGACAATTGCACCAAGACGTTTTTGCTGAAAATAGGTGAGCAGTGCAAGGGTTAAATCAAATTCAAATCCTCCATTCCAAACCCAAACAGTAAGTTGAAATACTCTGCATAAAACATATGTTTTGGCTTTAATCCTGTGCATCAGGCAAAATCCAGTGTTGAATGTAATGAAATGCAAATTTCTGGGCGAGTCTTTCTGCCTCCCTGAAGCTACTATGATGATATAGTGCCAAAATACTAGGTGCCATAACTTGCAGAGTTCTTTTAGGCCTACCGGGAACCATGAACCACAACCTGGCCTCCTATAGAGAGAGGCTCAGGGAGCAGTAGCACATATGATTAAATTTAATTGAATTTATTCATATCTACCACTACCAGGGAAGGCACCCAGAAAGTTAGCGAAACAGAACAGACCATTGCTGGTTAAAATTGAGATCGCAGCCTCAAAATCACTAAAAATCTCCCCCCAATAATGGAAGCAAATTAAAGAAAATTCATGAAACTAGCATGAGCACATTCGCCCCACATTTCCCGCCTCGTTTGGAGAAAGAAAGGAGGCAGCCAGGGTGAGCTAAATGCTCCACCTTCAGTTGTATGTTGATGGAAACACCCCCAATTCCCTGGGAAAGGGAGAGAGTCAGGGAGCCACTGGGGTTCACCCAGAAATTGGAGTTTCATTATTGTACATTCAACACAGGTGTTCTGAGGAGAGCCCCTTTTGGCTCCCTGAAGCTACCTACCCACAGAGAAAGAACAAAAGGGGCAACAATCAGGAAGGAGGGAGCACCACAGAAAGCAACACACAAACAAGACTCATGATTGCAAAAACATGACCACACAAGTGTGTCGTGGACCGAGCATGGAGAGAAAACACTATGTTACCAGAAAGCAGGAAAAAAAATCCTGGACCGAATAATCCTGCGGACGACCTGGGTGACCCTCGCCCTGGAACAGGCAAGAAGGGAAACCGGGTCCACCCAAAGCGCGTCCTCTGCCATGGAGGCCGTGGCGCGCAGATAACCGCGAAGAGTCACAACCGGACACAAAACATGATGCACCCCGGCCGAACCAATCAAGCATCAACAACCCAAGGACCCCTTCGGAAAACGGCAGACTCATTCTTCACCAAAAAAAGAAGAAGACTGCAAACGAATGAAACGACCACCAGGACCGAAAGAGCAGAAACCCCTTCGCCGGAGGAGAGCATGAAGCTCCCCAACCCGACCCCCCAGAGGCCAATGCCAACAAGAAAAGAGCCTTAGAAAGACAGTCCTGAACCGAAGGGGCCAACACAAACCGAGGAGAAGAGAGAAAAAGAGAGCACCCGGTCCAACGACCAGGATGGCTAAGGCGGCGTATGAGCAGGCCGGAGGTAAAAAAACCAGCGTTGAATGTAATGAAACGCCATTTTCTGGGTGAGTCCCGGAGGCTCCCCGGAGCTATCCCAGGCTGATATGCTAATGTCAGACTTTGGCATCAGTCATGTGTATGGAGTTCTTAGGCCTACCGGGGACCACGGCCAGAACCGGGCCCCCTCAGAGAGGCAAGGGGAGCAATGGCCTATAGAAGCCCCCTTGTAGTTGGAAGCATTCTATGTCTGCCATCGACCGGAACAGGCACCCAGAAAGGTAAGCGCCCCAAAACAAACCCCTATTCTGGTTAAAATTGCTACCTAAAACCGAACTAGTGGATAGAACTCCCCAACCGAAAACAAGCAAACTAGTGTGACGTCACACACTGCCGCGCCGCTGTCTGCGCAGCTCCCCCCTCCCCGGGAGGGGGAAGGGGGAGCCCCAGACCCCCCGCGCCGGCTACCCACACCTCAGTTCTTGAGGCTGGATGTCAAAAACGCGAAAAACCGCCGACCGGAGGGAGGGAGGGATGCCGGGGAGCCTCCGGGACTCACCCAGAAAATGGCGTTTCATTACATTCAACGCTGGTTTTCTGGGGGAAGCCCCGTCGGCTCCCCGGAGCTAACTACCCACAGACAGAAAAAGAGGGACTTACCAGGGAGGCGGTCGTCGCTCACCCCTCAACTCGAAGCCGAGACAACTGGCTGCAACCGCCGACCCAAAGCAACACAGGCCCGACGAGGCCCAGGGACATTCACAAGGTAACGAGCAGCCAGGACCCTGTTTGACCGCCAAAATCCCCGCGCCCGAATATCAGACCAAGACATATTCCCAAAGACGGCAGCAAGAGCCGCGAACTTACGAACGTCATGGGCACGGTGATAGACCGCAGGCTGGCTGGACCTAATAACCCTGCGGACGACCTGAGAGACCCGAACCCGCGAACAGGGAAGAAGGGAAACCGGATCAACCCACAGCGCGTCCCCGGACACAGAAGCTGTGGCGCGCAAATAACGGCGAAGCGCCGCAACCGGACACAAAACATGATGCACCCCCGGCCTGACCAACCAAGCATCAACCACCCATGGACCCCTCCGGAACGCAGCAGTCTCATTCTTCGCCAGAAAAGAAGGAGACAGCTGCAAACGAACAAAACTATCACCACGACCAAAAGAGCAGAAAACCCCTGCGCCGGAGGAGAGCATGAAGCTCCCCTACCCGACCCCCAGAGGCCAAAGCCAACAAGAAAAGTGCCTTGGAAAAACAATCCTGGACCGAAGGGGCCACAACGAAACGAGGAGATGAAAGGAAAGCGAGCACTCTGTCCAAAGACCAGGACGGCTCAGGCGACGCATGAGCAGGCCGGAGGTGAAACAATGCACGAGACAGCTTGCGAAACGGCGCAGACGTAACATCGATACCGAAAGCAAGCTGAAGCGGCTCTGCCAGCGCCGCACGATACGAAGCGACAGTGTTAGGCATAAGATGACGGTCCTGAAACAACCACGAGAGGAAGGACAAGACCACCCGAACAGACAAGGAGCTAACACGACGAAGACGCAAAAAGAAACGGAAGGACCGCCAGGAAACTTCATACTGCCGCCGAGAAGAAGCCCTCAGGTGGGACACCAACAAGGAGGCCACCTGATCACCATAGAGATGATGATAGACTCGAGTCAAAAAAACCATACGCGAAGACTCGAGGAGAAGATCGAACCAGCTACGTGACGTACCGGCCCGATCTGCTGAAAGAGGCGGAGCCGCGGGAAAAACCTTCGGGTTCGGACACCGAGCAACCAGCGCCTGAAACCAAGGCTGCGCCGGCCACCAAGGGGCCAGAAGGACAACTCTCCCCCGGTAAGTCTCTAAGCGAGTCAGGACCTGGAGCAACAGCCGAACCGGGGGAAAGAGGTACAGGAACCACCACCTCGACCAGTCTAGCCGAAAGGCATCGACCCCGACGGCCTCGCAATCGGGGAAGGGCGCCGCATAAACGGGAAGACGCCGCGACCACGCCGACGCGAAGAGGTCCACTTCGGGGCGCCCGAACGTCTGGCAAAGCCAACGGAAGGACTCGTCGTCGACCGTCCACTCCGTGGAGAGGGGAACGAAGCGAGACAGGGCGTCGGCCAAGACGTTGGACACGCCCCGTACGTGAACCGCCAGGAGAGCCAAACCCCGAGAACTCAGCAGACGAGTCACCCGAAGCGACCAACCCCAAAGAGACAAGGACCGCATCGAACCCCCGCGGTTCAGGCAATAAACCACCGGAGAGCAGTCCGAATGGAGCCGAATCGTCGATCCGCGGGCCACCCGAATCCTCCCCAGAGCAAACCACACCACCGCGAACTCCCGCACCGTACTGTGAGCTCGACGGAAGGACGGATCCCAACGCCCCTGGCCGGCCTGGTGAGCACTGGTCACAAAACCCCAGCCGAGAGACGACGCATCCGTGTACACATCGAGCGAGGGCTCGGGTAGGCGCCAAGGCACTGAACCCCGAAAAACCCGAAGAGGAAGCCGGTGACGCAGCAACCGACGCAAGTCCCCCGGGGGTCGAACTCTGCGATCGCGAGAGAGGCGGAAGGGGGAACCCCGAAGGAACCAGAACAGCCGTCGAAGCCAAACCCGACCCGGCGGGTAGACCACCATCGCGAAGTTCAGGCTCCCGCACAGCCCCTCGAGCAACCGCCGGGTGACCCGAGGGCCCTCCAGAAACAGACGAAGGCGGGACCGCAGCCGCAGGAGAGACTCCGGAGGGAGAGACAAAGAGGCGGTTCGAGAGTCCCACACGAGACCCAGCCAAGTCCGAACCTGAGAGGGAACCAGATGGGACTTCCTCCAGTTCACCAAGAACCCGAACCCGGCGAGCTGGGAAAGAACCAAATCCCTGGCTAGCAAGCAAGCCGACTGGCTGGGAGCCCAAACCAGCCAGTCGTCGAGGTAGGCCAACACCCGAACACCTAGGAGACGCAAACGAGCCACCACAACCCGTGTAAGGCGTGTGAACACGCGAGGTGCCAGGTTCAACCCGAACGGGAGACAACGAAAGCGGTAACTCAGACGCCCCACTACAAAACCGAGCCAGTCCCTGAACCGCGGATGAATCGGGACATGCCAATAAGCGTCCCGGAGGTCCAGGGACACCATCCAAGCTCCCGGCTCCAAGAGGAGCCGAACCTGAGACAGCGTAGTCATCCGAAAGGAGGGGCAATGAACCCAGGGGTTCAGACGGGACAAGTCCAGAATGAACCGCAGGTCCGCGCAGTCCCGTTTCGGAACCGGAAACAGACGGGAAACCCATCAGAGGGACGACGTCGTTTCGACGACGCCCAAGCGTACCCACTCCAAGACGACTCGACAGAGCGCAGGGGAAGAAGCCTGCCCTGCCAGCCCCGACCCCCCAAAGGGGGGAGGGGCCACCCAACGCCACCGCAGGCCGCGAGACACGACCCGAAAGGCCCACGAATCGTGGGACCAGGCGCGGGCGAACAGCGCAAGCCGCCCCCCCATCGCCCCGTCAAGGGGGCAAACCGCGAAAGGGCCGGCGACCCTTACGAGACCCAGAACCCCGCACAGCGCGAACACCGCGCCGACCAGACGAGGGAGGGTCCGCAGGAGGAGCCAACCCCAAACCTGACACCAGAGGCCTACCACGACGAGAGGAACCCCGAGCCCTGGCACGACCTTTCCGGGAAGACCCACCCCGGGCCCCCCGGAAAACTAAAAAGTCCGACATCGGACGACAAGCCGCCGACGCAGCCTGAATAAACTGCGCCACGGCCGACTCCCCAAACAGGAGAGGACAAAAAGGTGAAGAACGCCTAAGAGCCAGAGCCCAAGCAGATTCCACGGAGGAACCCAGCACCGCCTGCCAACACGCGAGACGGGAAGCATAGAACAGGGAAACCGCATCCCGCAAAATTGGCGTGAACAGCTTCAACAAGGCAGCCGACGAACGTGCAGCCGAGGACAAGGTGCCGGACCCCGGGACGGACCCAAGCGTCCCCACATCCTCCACGAGCCAATCCGAAGACAGCTCCAGGAGGGAAAAGAACCGCAAGGCCGAACACAAAAGGCCCCGGGCGCGCAAGTCCTCCGCCACGAGCGCCGCCGAAAGGGAGGGAACCTGCACATGGAGCTGAATAACGCCCACATCGCGGGGAAGGGCAGGGGCAAACAAGCACTCATTCAGGTACTCAAGTTCACCCCCCAGGAAAACCTGAAGCACCGTGGAAGCTTCCCGCCACTCCAGCGTGCGGGAACGACAGAAGGAATGCCAGGAATCCAGACCAAACAAGGGGCAGTCTGCTAGCCAGGACGACTCCGGAACCTCGTAACGGAGCCAGAAAGGGAACGAAGTCCCAAACCTGAACGTGGACGGATCCATTTCCGTGGCATAAACCGGGTCACGCAGGAGGCAAGCTGCAAAGGCCGCTCGCACCACACCAGGTTGGATGCGATAAGCCGAAAACCTCCGGAAGGACGGAACCGACGTACCCGGGGGAACACGGAACCGAACCCGGGGAGGGGCCGACACCAAATCCAACTCGTACGCAGAGGGGGGAAAAGAAAACCCCACTCCTTGTAACAATAAGCCCCGCTCAGTGGGAAGAAAAACCCAGGCGGGGTCCAGCGGGGCCCAAGGCCCCCAAGTCAGCCCCTCCCCAGCCTCGAGGTCCGTCACCACAGGACCCGAGGCCGAGTCCTCTCCCCAAGCCCCGACCCCACAAGACAAGGACGGAGCAGCCGGAAAAGCTGGAGGAAGGGGGGCCCACTGGTCAGACCCTGAAGCTTCGGCCGGGAGACAAGACTCGAATGCCTCTGCCGCCCCCCCGGAAGGGGCAACCCCCGAAGCTGCCCGAGTCTCGAGATCAAGTAACCCCTGCTCCGACCCCGAAACCCTCAGACGCTTCGGGGCCGGAAGCAGGGGCGGGGGACCAGAACGAACAGAAGGGGAAGGACGAGGAGGTGTGGACTGAACCAGGATCGAAGCGACCCCCACCCCCAAGTCCGGGTCTCGAAAAGCAAAGCGGGGCAGCCCCGGGGCATCCGGGGAAGCAACCAACCGAGCGCGTTGCAACAGACGAAACCTAGACTGCAACGCACGTGCCGCCCGTACCCGAATAGAATCATCAGAGGATTGGGTAAATTGAGTCACAAGCAAGCAGCAACACTCACAGGACTCAGGGTCGAAAGTATCACCGACCCAACAGGCAGCGTGGCAGAGGCAAAAACAATGAGGGTCACCCTGAGACAAGGGGACCGAGCAACCCTCAAACTCGCACACAGCGAGTGGGGACTCCGGGGTCACATCCATCGGACCCACGCGCCCCCTAGGGGATTCCCAGGGTCCTGAGCGTTTACTTTAAGAGGACTCGCGCTCAGGTAGTCCCAGGCAGGGTGCTGCAAACCGGCGCCCAAAACTACCAAGCAAACTTCTAAAGCTGAACCCCAGGGACATGTACACTCACGGGGACCTAGCAGGGGGCGCCACCGAGGAGAACAGTGGAAGGGCAAAAACAAACTGAATAAAATGACAGAACCCCCCACCAGGCAAAAACAAAAAGAAAAACAAAACCCCGCAAGAGGACAGCGAACCCCAAGGAACAGAGCCGGCCGCGATGTCGGGAAATACAAGCTGAGCAGCACCCTGCGCCCCTACCAGTGCAAACTGCCTCTTACCTGCCAGTAACAAGGGAGAACAGAACACCCAAGAGCCCAACAGGCGGCCGAAAAACCGAAAGGTAAAACGGACCAGCAGAGGCAGACCCCGAGGAGCCTGTGGAAGGTGGCCCCAAGCCCCAAGGGCAGTACTTACAGGGCACCTAGGGAAGGCAGCCCTAGGCGCATGCAGCCCGAGTACTGAAGATAACTCCTGGCTCTCGCACCCACAAAACTAACACCACACGCAAAGCACAGTGCAGTAGCGACACCGGAGCCAGAGCACACGACCATCGCCTATAGCATCAGCCTCAAGAACTGAGGTGTGGGTAGCCGGCGCGGGGGGTCTGGGGCTCCCCCTTCCCCCTCCCGGGGAGGGGGGAGCTGCGCAGACAGCGGCGCGGCAGTGTGTGACGTCACACTAGTTTGCTTGTTTTCGGTTGGGGAGTTCTATCCACTAGTTCGGTTTTAGGTAGCAATTTTAACCAGAATAGGGGTTTGTTTTGGGGCGCTTACCTTTCTAGGTGCCTGTTCCGGTCGATGGCAGACATAGAATGCTTCCAACTACACGGGGGCTTCTATAGGCCATTGCTCCCCTTGCCTCTCTGAGGGGGCCCGGTTCTGGCCGTGGTCCCCGGTAGGCCTAAGAACTCCATACACATGACTGATGCCAAAGTCTGACATTAGCATATCAGCCTGGGATAGCTCCGGGGAGCCGACGGGGCTCCCCCCAGAAAACGCCCGTGAAAGCTTGCAGAACAGAGCAGAAGTGACATCCACCCCGAATGCAAGCTGCAGCGACTCTGCCAGCACCGCACAATACGAGGTGACAGTATTTAGCAGAAAATGACAGTCCTGAAACAACCAAGAGAGAGAAAGGACAAACAACCCGATCAGAAATTGAAAACAACCTACGTAGAGACAAAAAATGCCGAAAGAACCACCAGGAAACTTTCATACTGCCATTTAGACGAAACTCGCAGGAGGGACACCATCAAAAAAGCTACCTGATCACCATACAAGTGATGATATACCGTGTCAAAAAGACCAGATGCAAAGAGTAGAGGAGTAGATCGAACCAGCCACGTACTGGACCGGACCGATCTGCTGAAAGAGGCGGAGCCGCAGGAAGACCCTCGGGTTCGGACATCAAGCAAGAAGCTCCTGAAACCAGGGCTGGGCTGGCCACCAAGGAGCCAACAGGACTACTCTTCCCTGGTAAGTCTCCAAACGAGCCAGGATTCGAAGCAACAACCGGACCAGTGGGAAGAGATACAGGTAACTCCACCTTGACCAGTCCAGCCGAAAGGCATCGACCCCGACGGCTTCACAGTCTGGGAAGGGAGGCCGTTTGACACCCCTCGAACATGAACTGCCAGGAGAGCCAAACCCTGAGAACTCAGCAGATGAGTCACCCGAAGCAACCAGCCCCAAAGAACCAAGCACCGCATTGAACCCCCGCGGTTCAAGCAATGAACCACTGGAGAGCAGTCCGAATGGAGCCGGATCGTTGCTCCTCGAGCAACCCGAATTCTCTGAAGCGAATGCCACACCACCGCAAACTCCCACGCCGTGCTGTGAGCTTGACGGAAAGACGAACCCCACCGATCCAGGCCAGCCTGGTGAGCACTTGTTACAAAACCCCAGCCGAGAGACGAGACATCCGTGAACACATCGAGCGAGGGCTCAGGGAGGCGCTACAGCACAGAACCCCGAAAAACCCACAGAGGAAGCCGGCAACGCAGCAGCTGATGCAAGGCTCCTTGGATCTGAACCCATCAATCGCGAGAGCGGTGGAAGGGACGACCCCAAAGAAACCAGAACATCCGCCAAAGCCAGATCCAACCCGATGGGCAGACCAGCACATCGAAGTTCAGGCTCCACACAGCTGCTCGAACAACCGATGTGTGACCCGGGTGCCCTCCAAAAACAGCCGGAGGCGGGAACAGCCGCAGCCGTAACAGCGTCGCAAGAGGGAGAGACAAGGAAGCGGTCCGAGAGTCCCACACAAGACCCAGCGAAGTCCGAACCTGAGAGGGAACCAAATGGGACTTCCTCCAGTTCACCAAGAATCCGAACCTGGCGAGCTGGGAAAGAACCAAATCCCTGGTGAGCAGACATGCAGACCAGCTGGAAGCCCAGACCGGCCAGTCGTCGAGGTAAGCTAGAACCCGAACCCCTAACAGACGCAAACAGATCACAGTGATCCGGGTAAGGTGTGTGAAAATGTGGGGTGCTAGATTCAAGCCGAATGGAAGGCAATGAAAGAGGTAAGCGTGCTGCCCCATAACAAACCCAAGCGAGTCCGTGAACCCCAGATGAATCGGGAGTGCCAATACGCGTTTCGAAGGTCCAGGGACATCATCCAAGTGCTCGGCTTCAAAAGCAGTCAGACCTGGGACAGAGTAATCATCTGAAATAATCATCCGAAAGGAGGGGCAAAAGACCCCAGGAGTTCAGATGGGACAAGTCCAGAATGAACCTCAGGTCCACACAGTCACGTTTCGGGACTGGGAACAGACGGGAAACCCACCTGAGGGACGTGGTCATTTCGACCATGCGTACCCACTCTAGGATGATCTAACAGAGCACAGGGAAAAAAGCCTGCCCCACCAGCCATGAACCCCCCCTGAAGGAGGAGGAGCCACCCAACATCACTGCAGGCCGGAGAAAATAACCCGAAAAGCCCACAAATCGTGGGACTAGGTGTAAGCAAAGGGCACGATCCTCTCCCGCCCCATCAACAGGGCAAACCGCGAAAAGACCGATGACCCTTACGAGAGCTCGACCGACTGTCAGAGCGAGCACTACGCCAACCAGACGTCGACGGCTCTGCAGGAGGGGCCGGCTCTTAATCTGGCACCACTGGCTTACAATGACGAAGGAACCCTGAGCCTTGGCATGAACCCCAAGGCCTCCCAAGAGAATCAACAAGTCTGACTTAGGCCAGCAACTAGACGAAGCCACCTGCAGAAAATGCACCACAGCTGACTCTGCAAACACCAACGGACAAAAGGAGATGAGCCAGGGCCCAAGCAGATTCCAAAGAGTGGTTGAGCACCATCCTGTCAGAAGTGGAGTGAACAGACACACCACTTCCTTCAGAATCGGCACAAACAATTTCAACAAGGCAGCCGACGCCCGAGCTGCTGAGGCAAGCGCACCGGCTTGCCAGGTGAAGCTGCACCTGGCCCAAATCGCGAGGAAGGACTGGGAGGGGGGGGGGGGCAAACAAGCATGCATTGAGGTGAGCTCCAAGTTGCCCCTCAGGTAAACCTGATTGACTGTAGTCAACTCCTGCCATTCAAGCATACAGGTCCGACAGAACGCATGCCACGGCCCCCAACGAAAAGAAAGGGCAGTCTGCCACCCAGGAAGACTCCGGCACCTCGTAACACACCCAGTAAGGAAAAGTGGAGCCAAACTCAAAAGTAGAAGGATCCATTATCGAGGCATAATCCTAATCTCGCAGAACGTAAGATGCATGGGCCTCCTGCACATCCCCTGGTAGGATGCGGGAAGCCGAAAACCTCCGAAAGGAGGGAACCGAGGAACCCAAGGGAACCCGGAACTGAACCCGGGGAGGAGTCAAACTCATATCAACTTGAACAAGGAGGGGGGATAGGAAAACCCCCCCTCCCCTTGTAACATGAAGCCCCATGCCGAGGGTACCAACACCTAAGCAGGTTCAAATGGGGCCCAAGCCACCCAAGTCAACTCCTCCCCAGCCCCGGGATCCTCCACAGCAGGACTCTGGGCTGAGCCATCCTCCAAACCCTCTGCCTCTGGAGAAAAGGCAGAGTCCTTCATAAAAAGCAAGGAGGAAGGGGGCTCGCTGGCCTGACCCCAAAGCCCCAGCAGGAGGAACAGGCTTGAATGACTCTGCCGCCGATCCAGAAGGGGCAGTCCCCGAGGCTGCACGAGTCTCACCACGAGGAAAACCCTGTCCAGACTACGAAACCCTCAGATGTTTGGGAGCCGGATGCAGGAGGAAGGGGAAAGCAGGATGAATCACAGCAGGGGAAGGACAAGAGGGCGTGGATGAAACCAAAGTGGAGGCGACTAACATCCCCAAGTCTGGGTCCCTATAACCAAAGTGAGGAAGCCGTGGGGCATCCGGAAAGGCAACCAACCTAGCGCATTGCAGCAACATAAACGGTGCATTCAATGCTGAAGCTATCTGCACCCGAATATCAATATCAGTGGACTGGGTGAATTGGAGTACAAACAAGGAACACCACTTGCCAGACTACGGGTTAAAGTTTTCATTGACCCAACAATTAGCATCACAGAGGCAAAGACGGCAAGTGTCACCCTGAGACAAGGGGACAGAGCAACCTTCAAACTTGCACAAAATAAGACAGAACTCAGAGGATGCATCCATTGAACCAATGAGCCCCAATGGGGGTTTCCAGGGTCCTTAGGCTGACTGCTAAGGGAAGCCCAGGCAAGGTACTGCTAACTGGTTATCCCAGAACACTCACACACACACAAACAAAATGCTGAACCCCTGCGACCTGTGCAAGCACGGGGACCTAGCGGAGGGCCATCAAAATCACACAAGTGGTCCTACAGGCACACCAGGTAGACCCCCCATCAGGTAAAACAAAATAAAACAAAACAAACACTCCGTTAAAGCACAACGTCTCCAGGAGGAACAGAACCACTGCTATGCGTATTATAAGACAGCTGCATAGTACCTTGCGCCCCTGCCAGTAAAAATACTACCCCCTACCCCCTACCCTAGGCCAGACAGGGGTAAGAAAAAACCCAACTGACCCCAAGGGTGGGCAATCAATAAGCAGCAAAAGAACTTGCGGAGGTAGTCCCCGAACAGTTTGTGGAAGGTAACCCCAAACTGCAAGGGCAGTACTTACAGGGCACCTAGGAAAGGAACCCTAGGCACATGCAGCCTCAGTACTTCTGGAATAACACCTGGCTCGCACACCACCACAAGGCACAGCACTGCTTGAAGATTGCTGCCAGAGTCGATCGACCACCACCCAACACAACAGCCTCAGAACTGGGGTTGGGTTGACGGTGTGGGATGTTTGGAACCCCCCCCTTCCCTAGGTTGGGGAAGATGCGCAGACAGCAGCGCGGTGGCTGTGGTGATATCATGGTTGTTTGCTAGTTTTGTGATTGGGGAGTTCTGCTTGCTTGTTTGGCTTGCAATGTTTAACCATCTGTATTTTGTTTTGGGATTCCTACCTTTCTGGGTGCCTGACCTGGTAGATAGCAGACACAGACTGCTTCCAACTACAAGGTGTGTCTATAGGTCATTGCTCCTTGTGCCTCTCTGAGGGGGGCCAGGTTCTGGCTCGTGGACCCCGGTAGGCCTAGAACTCCATCAATTGACTGTTGCCACAGTCTAATATACACACATCAGCCCGGTATAGCTCCGGGGAGCCGGTGGGTAGGGTTCTCCACAGATAAGGAAGGTACAGTATGAAAATTTTCATAAAGCTACTATTTATAAAAATACTGTACAGGTAAATATTTGCCAAGGAGAAATCTATAAAATCTGCACAACTTAATAAAGATATCCCCTAGAATTGTGATTATGTAAGAATGAAATATCTAATACAGTATTAATACATTTTCATAA
This sequence comes from Procambarus clarkii, assembly GCF_040958095.1. NCBI lineage: Eukaryota > Metazoa > Arthropoda > Malacostraca > Decapoda > Cambaridae > Procambarus > Procambarus clarkii. The sequence goes on along the minus strand of NC_091150.1, from coordinate 47,786,536 downwards.
AGTACAAGAAATATATACAAGTTTGCATTGCAAAACAGTGACAATACCTAGTGTTGGGATTGGGGCTGTTATATCTCCAATGCCGAATTTGAGCACATAAAGATTCCCAAAGGATCTTAAGGATGTTGCCCAACACACTACCTTCTGGTGGCACGATGTGGTAACACGGCAAAACAATGATGAACAATATCAGGGCCAAAAGCAAGCAACCTGTTGGTAAACAAAAAATATTATGCATTAAATGATAAATAATTTAAATTATCATCCAGTTTTCACACCTATAAAATAGCAAAATTTATCAACTAAAGGCCTCTTATTAGGAAAACATGAATCTTTACCCAAAAAAACAGCCCATGAAATAGAAGCCAGGTACAGAGTTGTATAGACATATCATATATTAAGGCCATGTACTGGCTAGTCTTGGTTTTCATCATGACACATACTACATTCATGTTTCTGGTATCTGCTCTATATTGAAGACAAATGTGTGAATTTACACTGTTTAAGGCTGTTCGTCTAAATTTTTATTTTATATATCAAGGAAAATAAAAATAGTAAAATACAGTATGTAAAACCAGCACTGAATGTAATGAAATGTCAATTTCTGGGTGAGCCCTGGTGGCTCCCTGAACCAACTATCTCCAATGTAGGTGCCATCTGCTAAGTGCCATCAGTCATTGTTACATGGCATACCAGGAACCAAGAGGCAGAACCTGGCTCCCCCTCATGGAGGCAGAGAGAGCCATAGCATTAATATACAGTACTAAGTTATTAATTTATGCCACTACCGAGGAAGGCACCCCAGGAAGTCAGAGAGTCAAAGCAAGTCACTGCTGGCCGTAAATGAGACATCAAGGCTCGATAATGGCCACAGAACTTTTCAATGTAGACATGAGTAGTAGCGGTTGACTCTTGTGGCTCCCTCACCCTCGTGGCACTAACATGCTCACTCTCACCATTGGTTGTTTCTATATCCTCAGGCTGTGTATAATCCTCATTTATATCTGAGTTGTCAATATCAGATTAGTCAACGTCTTTGAACAATTCATTGGCAATTTCGTCTTCGGTCAAAGATTGCGCGGCGCTGTGCGCTGAGCGAGGTCGGACGCTGGGTCGTGAAGCACTTGCCATGGTGTCTGGCCAGTAACTAAGGCCTGGGAAACAAAAGACGCCTGCACAAGATTTTTTTCAAGACGGTGTCTGTTTACAATCGCCCCTGGCTATGATATGGGTGACCCTTTTACACCGCGGGACATTTGAATCACACCTGGCACCCTATGGCGTATATATATGCCATGCGCATGGTGGGACATGTTACTCATGGCATATATATACGCCATGCACAGTTTAAGGGTTAAGGTCAAGAGAGAGATCATCCAAATGCATGGCTTGAGAATAAGATGGGCCTGGGACAAAGTAGTCATCTGAAAGGAGGGGCAAGGAATCAACCGGATCAGACGGGACAAATCCCAACAGGTAACATAACGAAGGCAAAAACCGGTGAATGTCACCCCTGAGACAAGGAAACAGAGCAACCTTTCGAACTCCCACACTGCAAGATGGGACCCAGAGGCCTTATCCATCAGACCAATGAGCCTCAATGGGGTTTTCCAGGGCCCTTAGGGTGACTGCTAAGGGAAGCCTAGGCAAGGTACTGCTAACCAGTTGGCCCAATTTACCAAAAGAACAATTAAAGCTAAATCCCAGCAACATGTACAATCACGTGGACATGGGCCTGACAGCTGAGTGGACAGCGCTTCGGATTCGAAGTCCTGAGGTTGCGGGTTCGATCCCTGGTGGAAGCAGAAACAAATTGACAGAATTTCTTTCACCCTGATGCCCCTGTTATCTAGCAGTAAATAGGTACCTGGGAGTTAGACAGCTGCTACGAGCTGCTTCTTGGGGGATGTGTAACAAAATGGATGTCAGATCGAGGGCCAGGCCGCGGGGACACTAAGCCCCGAAATCGTCTCAAGAAAACCTCAAGATATAGCGGGGGACCACCAAAATAACAGGGGGGGGGGGGCAGACCCCCACCAGGCAACATACAAAAACAAAAGAAAAACCCAGCAAAATTACATCATCTCCGAGAGGAATAGAACTGGCCGCTGTGATAATAGATGACAAGCTACACAGTTCCTTGTGCCCCCTACCAGCGACGATACTACCTCCTAATCAAAATCAAACAGTGGTCATGAAAACCCCAGCTGACCCCAAGGGTGGGCAATCACCAAGCAGCAAAAGATCTCTATGAAGGTAGGTCCCAAACGTCTTGTGGAAGGCAACCCCAAGCCGCAAGGGCAGTACTTACAGGGCTCCTAGGCAAGATGGCCCAAGGCACATGCAGCCCCAGTACTCTGTGAATTACTCCTGGTTCGCACACCCACACACAGCAGAACAACACTGCAAAGGCACAGTACTGCACAGACACAAAAGCCAGAGTTGAACGACCGCCACTCAACACATCAGCCTCAGAACTGGGGTTGGATGGCTGGTGCAGGGGTCTGGGGACACCCCCTTCCCCTTTCTGGGAAGGAGGGAGCTGTGCAGACAGCGGAGCAGCGGCGGTTGTGATGTCATGCTTGTTTGCTTGTTATCCGATTGGGGAGTTGTGCTTAGTAGTTCGGCTGTTGGTAGCCATTTTGAACCAGGTGAAGTTTGTTTTGGGACGCCTACCTTTCTGGGTGCTTAACCTGGTCAATGGCAGACTATGGAATGCTTCCATCCACATGGAGGTTTCTATAGGCCATTGCTCCTCGTGCCTCTCTGAGGGGGCCAGGTTCTGGCTCATGGTCCCTGGTAGGCAAGAACTCCAACTGAATTGACTGATGTCACGGTCTAATACGTACATATTAGCCCAGTGGCATTCCGGGGAGCCAGAGGGGCTCTCCACAGAAAACACGATTTAGTGATCTAGGTCATCATTATGTGATAACATTTATAGTATGAACAAGTATGAAGCTGGAAATATCCACAGTTTTCCATGTCCAACATTTATTTCAAATTGTCACTCTTCGGCATAAAATTTATTAATTATATTTCTAGTTAGAGGTACAGTATTTATTTGATTGTGCCTATTTATTTATTAAATTGATAGTCCTAAAATACTGTACCAATATAAACCAATTTATTGATATAACAAAACATCCGTAAAATAAAAAATTTAATCCTCCAAGTGAAAGCAAGTGAAAAATTCAATGGTACCTGAAGATATAAGGTATCCACAAAAGAAGCCATTGGTGCAAATTCCTGGATTGTCTTGTTCTATGTAGGTAAGGACCCCAACACCAAAAAGGCTGCCAAGGTTGATGCACCAATAGAACCAGTTGAAAAATGACCGAGTTCTCCGTGGATTCGCAGTATTGAGCTGAAAAGGAATAAACAAAATGCACATTAAATTGTAACAAGAGTGTTCACAAACCTTTCAACTGTGCATGTCAATCAGGATTGGTTTCTGGTGAAGTGTAAGATTTATAACTACCACAAGTACACAGGCTAACATCGGCTTCCTCGGGCCTCCAGTAAACAGACGCTATCCTGGATAAAAAAAAAAAAAAAAAAATTGTGGGCAAAACAAAACCCGAGGCGAGAGACGTGGTGCCTGCGAACATATTGAGCGAGGGCTCCAGGAGGCGCCAAGGCACCAAACCACGAAAAACCCGAAGAGGAAGCCGGCGACGGAGCAGCCGACACAAGGCCCACTGGGGAAGAACCCAGCGGTCACGAGCAGGTGGCACGCTCGGTTAGGCAGGGCCCCCCTTTCCCCTGCTGGGGAGAGGGGGTCACAGACCAGTGCTCCCTTCGCTATTCTGAGGGAACCAGGTTCTGGCGCGTGGTTCCCAGTAGGCATACGAATTCCATATGACTGATGCCCTGGACTAATACAGTTAATATCAGTTCAATAGCACCAGGGAGCCAACGGCGCTCCCAACAGAAATATAATTTAAAACAGGAACTAAATCTTACCTTGTTGTAGTTTATCTTCTTGTTTGATATTATAGATTAAGAAATTTGTAGTTCTTGAAAATTTACGTGACCTAATCTCCAGTCATGCAGGTTTCTGTCCTGATTCGCTCTGATATGGCGAAGATTTGCCAGAAAATTATCCTGATGCGACTTTGTCCAAATAACTCACATATTTGGTTCAGTGGCCTTCAGATAAGTGAACTCATACAGAAACTCAAATTTCGATCAGTTAGATGAGGCAGTTGTGGCACATCTTTATGAGGAGTGAGTGAAAGCCTCTAGAGTACGCAACATAGTACTCTAGAGTGTCGCAGCACTCTCACACACTCTCACTTCGGGCCTTACTTTTCCTCCCTCGGTGCCACTGTCCACCTAGGGGGAAGCACTTTAGTTGCACCCAGGGTTAGGGTTCCCTGAACCCAGTCTTGCCCCGGTGTCAAGTAAAGTAAGCTGATACCTGCTTGATGGGGTTCTGGGAATTCTTCTACTCCTCAAGCCCGGCCCGAGGCCAGGCTTGACTCGTCAGAGCTTGATCCACTAGACTGTTGCTTGGAGTGGCCTGCAGGCCCACATATCCACCACAGCCTGGTTGGTCCAGCACTCCTTGGAGAAAATTAGATCATTTTCTCTTGAAAATGTCCACTGTTATTCTGGCAATATTTCTTATACCTGTACAGTGACACCTCGGCTTACAAATGCCCCTATTTACGAACTTTTTGGATTCTGAGCCTAATTTCTTCGGAAAATCCGAATCAGATTACAAGCTTTGCCTCAGGAAACGAAGTTTGTTGATACACGTATGGCCGACCTAGCACGTGGTGGCATGGTGATTGCGCCTCAGTTTACCAGTGCCTCCTGCTTAGTGATGATCGTGCCTGAATTCTTTGTAAAGAATTACACTTTTTTTTTTTTTTTTTGGGTATTTGAACATAAAAGTTGTTATTATATATCTTGCCATGGATCCCAAGAAAGCCAGTGGTAAGGTTCAAGCCAAGAAAACACATGTGAGAATGACCATAGAGGAAAACCAAGAGATCATTCGTAAATATGAAAATGGTACACGGGTTGTTGAACTAGCTAGGCAATACAACAAATCTATGTCAATGATATGCACTGTACTTGTTAAGAAAAAGGACATTATGAGTGCTAAAGTGGCAAAAGGCGCATCAACAATCACAAAACAAAGAACACAAACACTTGAGGATGTTGAAAAGTTGTTATTAATTTGAATACACAACAAGGAGTTAGCAGGTGATAGCATTTCAGAGGCCATCATTTGTGCGAAAGCAAGGCAATTGCACGAAGATCTTTTAATGAAAACCCCTGGAACGAGTGCTGCAGATACGAAAGTTTTTAAGGCAAGCCGGGGATGGTATGAGAAATTTAGAAAAAGTGGTATTCATAGTGTTGTGAAGCACGGAGAGGCCGCCAGCTCAGACAAACCAGCGGCTGAAAGATTTATTGACAAATTTAAAGATTTTGTAGAGAGTGAGGGATACCTACCACAACAGGTGTTTAATTGTGATGAGGCAGGACCATTCTGGAAAAGACTGCCTTAGAGGACATACATTACCTAGGAGGAGAAGTCATTGCCCAGACACAAGCCTATGAAAGATAGATTTACTCTTGAGCTGTGTGGTAATGCAAGTGGCGATTTGACAATTAAACCCTTGCTTGTGGATGATTCTGAAAATCCAAGGGTTTTCAAAAAATATAATGTGCAGAAAAGCCACATGTGTGTGATGTGGAGGGCTAATGGTAAGGCATGAGTAACAAGGCAATTTTTTACAGAGTGGGTGAATGAGGTGGTTTGTCCTGCCATAAAAAATATCTGCAGGAGAAAAGTTTGCCACTGAAAGCTGTGCTTCTCCTTGACAATGCTCCTGCTCATCCTCCAGGCTTGGAAGATGCATTGTTGGACAAATTTAATTTTGTTACAATAAAGTTCCTTCCTCCTAACACCACTCCTCTAACTCAGCCTATGGACCAGAAAATCATATCCAATTTTAAAAAACTTTATGAAAGGGCACTTTTCCGGAAATGTTTCGAAGTGATTGATGCCACAAACCTCACCCTCAAAGCGTTCTGGAAAAACCATTTTAACATTCGTAGTGCTTTAAAACTCATTGACAAAGCCTGGCAAGGAGTGACTCAAAGAATCCTCATCTCTGGCTGGAGAAAATTGTGGCCTGATTGTGTTTCAGAACTAGACTTTGAGGAGTTTGAGCCTGTTACTCTGGGCCAGAAATTGGGCTTGGAGTTGGATGGTGCTGATGTGGAGGAGTTGGTGCAACCGCGTCCAACAGCCTGGTTGATCAGTCCAGCAACCGGGAGGCCTGGTCGATGACTGGGCCACGGGGACGCTAAGCCCCGGAAGCACCTCAAGGTAACCTCAAGGTATGTATGCCGTATATGTTCTTTGCATTCCCTCCATTTCAGCAATCTCTCCCGATTTGAAGGGGAAAGTGAGTACTGAGCAGTATTCAAGATGGAACAGCACAAGTGATTTGAATAGTACAACCATTGTGATGGGATCCCTGGATTTGAAAGTTCTCATAATCCATCCTATCCTTTTTCTGGCCGACGCAATATTTGCTTGGTTATGCTCCCTAAACGTTAGGTCATCGGACATCATTATTCCCAAATCCTTGACATGCTGCTTTCCTACTATGGGCAGATTTGATTGTGTTTTGTACCATGTATTATATTTAAGGTCCTCATTTTTACCATATTTGAGTACCTGGAATTTATCACTGTTAAACATCATGTTATTTTCTGTTGCCCAGTTAAAAACTTGATTGGTCTACAAGTGGTCCACTGTAATGTAATAACATTAATGATCACATTAATATGAAATAAGCCTTTTAACGTACCTGTTCAGCACCGAAAGGTGCGATGTTGCTCTTGACAATGCCAACACCTAAACCCACAATTGTCACGGATATGTAAACAGCAACCTTGCAAGGTGCATTAGGAGCACCATTTGGATCATAACCTGAGGAATTTATTAAAATTATTATGGTGAAAGAAATTATCAGTTATTATATAATACACCAAGAGGTATTACAGTATAAATTTACCAGTCCATCCTAAAATGATAAAACTTATAGCAACTACTTGGTCCAACTTATGAATGTGTAATGTTGGACCCCTAAATAGTTTAAACTTTGTATTATTGAATTAGGCCAAATATCATTCTAGAAAATTGGAAATGCAACTAAAGAACCCAAACCTAACCAAGAAATCCTAGGATTCATACATGCTATCTTAGGCCTACCTATCTTAGACTTAATAGTGTAAATATGTGCTAGGAATGTTTAAGATTGGTTTTAACTATTTTCCTCGGACTCAATAAAATGAATACAGTAATACAATATGTAAATTTTGGAGACCCAAACAGATTGGTATACGAGACCAAATAGTTGCTATAGGTAGTGTACCATCATTTTAGGAGAGTGAACTAAAATAAAGTGTGTATGCTGCTAATATGATGAGAAAAGTTTATTTAAACTGGTCTGTGAACAAGAACCTATATTTTGGGTGAGGTCTACATCCACAGAGCTCGAAAATGGGAGATAGCATTGCAACGGTTGCAGAATTGTGCATGTTAAGCTATTGCTCCTCTGCCACTCATGTTTTTTATTTATAATGAAAAATAATTGTTAACAACATTTGGAAGGAACCTATTTTATGAATTGATGCAATATGTACGGAACTGAGTAATTAACCAAACTATACCAGTGGCTAAAGATAAAGCATGCATTAAGAGATTGGATACCAAATCTATAGTTCTTAGCCAGGTGGTTATATTGTTATTTTTAAATGAATTTTATGAGTAAGCACATGGACAGTGTATTATAATCTACTAGTATATTATACCCATATTATTTTATAGCACTTATGCAAAACATTCCTAAAATAGCATACTTGGTACCTGCAGGAGCAAAATTGATATGGCTGAGAACTGGACCCTGGTTGAGAGGCAGAATCAGGCACCCTAATATTCAGTGGCATGTATTGGGGAACCACTATACATTAAGTTCTTGCTTGGCAAAACACCGTGGTACATCACTGAGATGGAGCTTTGCCTTCAAATTAATTGTGGCATTTGGTGGTTGAGAACTAGCTCTTAGGCTTTCGTGGTGGGGGTTCTTGGTCACATTTGGATTTTACCCTCCATATTGCACCTACCTAGTTATCTGCCATTGTGTCAGTCTATGCAACATTTGCACACAAACACTAGAGGATAAATGACAGGCAACACTGACAGATCCACAGTATGATACTCTAACCATTAATACTTTCGCTGGCCTGGCAAGTGACCCACTGCGCACCTCTAGGTAAACCAAGCGGAGTGCGTGAACAAACCACAAATGTTTATACTCTTTTTAGCTTTGTCACCTCAATTTTCATGCTACATTGTTCAATTTGGCATCAAATTGTTCACAATAGGATGCTTTAAAGGAATATGAACATATAAGAACATATAAGTATCACTTTCCTATACTTTAGACCTGCTGCACACTGCAAGGTAGGCCGAGGGCTCACCATCACACAAAATTGTTTATACTCTTTTTCAGCTTTTTGGCCTCAATTTTCGTGCTACACCTTTCAATTTGGTATCAAATAGTTCGCAATAGAATATTGTAAAGGGATATTTGCATATAAGAACATATGTATCTCTTTCCTGTACTTTAGACCCACTGCGCACCGCAAGCTAGTCCGAGTGTTGCCCAAGAGCTCACCACTCCAATGTATATTCTCTTTTCAACTTTCTCACCTCAATTTTCATGCTACGTCGTTCAATTTGGTATAAAATTGTTCGCAATAGAATGTTGTAAAAGGATATTTGCATACAAGACCATATAAGTCTCACTCTTCTATTCTTTCGATGAAAATTCAATAATGTTTCCCTCATACGTGTTTCTTTCAATGCTTTTGTCATGGATTGGCTCTGTTCTTGATCAGTATCCATATGGAAGTCAATTTGCAGTGTTTATAAAGCTGGTATTAGAGGTATTACCCGAGATAAAATAACCAGAATGAGGAAACTTTTCGACTCAAGGGGGAGGCTGCGGCTACATATCAAGAATGAGGTAACGAGAACAATGAGCTTCCAGCACAGGTGGGTGCCCACACGGATCAGGATGCCAAGTGGGGTATAAAGAGAATGGGCAGAAACTAGCACACATTTTAAAACAAGTCCCATAGTATTCGGACAATAAATGGAATTTCTACAAAGTTGTAAATTATTTACGTCTATTTGCGTCATTAGGCATACTCCGTATTTTGGCTTTATGCCACAATATCGAGCAGCGAAAGTGTTAATAAAAGGCCATCAATGGGTCATAACACACATGCAAGGCAATGGAAAGATTAAAGCAAGGCTACAAGCACCAGCTTAGTAGATTGTAACAAAAACCTAGCAAATGTTATGTATCCACGCCTTGTATTTATTATTCATATATACAGAAAAAGCCTGTAAGCATGGTGGAAGTGCTGCAATGTTCACATCAGTTGATGACGTTGCCATCTTTTCAGGTACAGCTATTACAGAAAATTTATTTACTTTTATTTATTTATTTATTTATATATACAAGAGTTGATACATTCTTGTACAGCCAATAGTATAGGTAGCGTTACGGGCAAGTCCTTAATCCTATGTTCCCTGGAATATGACCCCTGCAAAAAATTGTTTAACAGCCAGGTACCCATTTCATTGTTGAGTTAAACAGAGACTACAGTTAAGAATTTGCGCCCAGTAAATCCTCTCCTGGCCAGGATATGAACCCCAGGACAAAGTGCTCGCAAAAACACCAGGCGAACGACTTAACCACTACACCACGGGGACTGTAGTAGTTAAGTGCACCCGATAAAACACAATATATATGGAATGAGATTAAAGATTAAAAAATAAAATGGTGCAATTAACTTGAAGAGGACCAAACAAAGGGAACTAGGCATCTATGTTTACAAAATACAGTAGATACAATATATACAAAGATACAAAGAAAATGTATTGTACAGTATGTAGTACGTACTAATATAATTACTTAACAATAACAATTAAGATTACAAGTATACATACCCATACTATCATTATTTGCTTCACATATGGTCCGTGGCAGCCGGTCAATTGCCATTAGGGTCAGAAGGATATAACCACTTATGTATAATAAAAATCCCACCACCATAGTCTTAAAGCGTCCAAGCCATGCATCCGATATATATCTGAAAAAGTTTCACGCCATTTAAAGTACACCATAATATCGATTATTACACAAAATAAAACCTGAAATTACATATAAAAACCAGCGCTGTAAAGACATGCCAGTTTCTGGTGAGCCCCGGAGGCTCCCGAAGCTATCTATGCTGATACAGTACAACCTCAATTCAGCACACCCCAATTCACTGCATCTACGGCTAAGTCGCACACTTTTCAGGTCGGATTTACTCACCCATTTCAACAAACAATGCTTCGCTGAAATGGGGGATGTGCGGATTTGCTTACGATGTTGGGACAGAGTTCACAGACAGGTGGAAAACTTCCTCATTCTATCACAGGTTACAATTAATAATTCCTTCATATGACAAGTTGGATCACACAAGTGGACCACACAACAAGTGAACCATATGAACCAAACACCAGCCAGAATGGTCCACACAAGTGAATGACTGTTTCCATGATTTTTGTTCACCGATTTGTGGCACATGTATTTTTGCAGATTAATTTCAAGGCTGAAGTGTGAATAGCTAGCTAATGTGTTGAAATTTTAGAATCTGAATCCTCCTTAGGAATCTGAGGTTTGCATCCATGTGGATGCAAACCTCCTGCACCTTACTGTGCACCCAACATTGTGTTGGGAGCACAGTAAGGCCAACACCCCTGGATGGGCTGGTGAATGTTGGTTATAAAGCCCCAGCCCAAAGCAGACACACCTGTAAAAACAATGAGCAATGACAGAGGAAATCGTCAAAGAACTGAACCCCGAAAAGACCAAAGAGAAAGCCGGCAAAGCAGCAATCAACAAAGGGTGATCAAGGCCCGAACCCATTGGTTGTGGTGGCATCAAAAGGGAGCAGAACCTGAGAAACTAGAATAGCCCCCAAAGCCTCATCCTGCTTACACGAAAAACCATGCAAGCAAAGTTCAGGCTCCTGCACACTAGCTCGAGTAAATGCTAAGTAACAGAGCTATTTTAACACACCAACAGGTGGTGGTGTTGCAGCTGGAGCAAAGCCATCGGAGAGAAGGGAGAGTAACACCGACTGAGAGTCCCACATGAGGCCCAGCCAAATCCAAACCTGGGATGGAGCCAACTGGTACTTCCGCCAGTTCACCAGGAACCCGAACCCAGTGAGATGGGAAAGAACCCCCTCCATCCATCTCTGGCTAGCAGATATGTGGACTGACTGGGAGCCCACACCAGCCAGTCATCAAGGTAGGCCAGAACACAAACTCCCAACTAACAAGTCCCCACAGCCCAAGCCAATCTGGTTAAAACACAGAGTCAGATCCAAGTAGAAGGGAAAACCCTGAAGAGGTAAGCTTGACTCCCTACAACAAAGCCTAATCAATCCTTGAACCTTAGATGCATGATGATGTGCCAATAAGTGTCCTAGAGGTCTGAAGAAAATCTTCCACAACCTAGTCTCCAATATCAATAGAACCTGGGCCAGAATGGTCTTGTGGAAAGTGTGACAGGGAATGAACTTATTCAAGGAATGAATCTGTTCAACCTCAAAAGATTGAAGATGAAGCGGGGCTCCACCGAGTCCAATTTCAGAACTGGGAAGAGGCGAAACATCCAGCGAAGAGACGTGGTTGTTTTGACTAGGCTGGAAGCTAACCACTCCACAATGACTCGATGGAGGCATGGGGAAAAAGCCTGTCCTGAAAGCCCTGAACCCCTCCCCTGGAGGTGGGAGTCCTGAGAAAGAAAAAGTGAGCTGTGTGTACCTGTGGGAGTTTTGAATCTTATGATATGCTAACAAACTTCTTATTTAGGGAGGTGAACCCCTTTTCCATGATATCATGGCAAGTGCAATACAATGGTTAAGCAACTTGTTCACACTGTAAAGACAGCGATAAATACGAGTCAGAAAATCCAGACGAGAAAATTGTAGATGGCCAAACCAGTGAAGTACGTCATTAGGCCAATCCCATTGAAAGAGGTGAAACCACAGAAAAATGTTCTGGTTCAGACAAGGAGCAAGCAGTGCTTGAAACCTAGAATGAGCCAGCGACCAAGAAGCCAGAAGGATCACCCTCCCGTGGACAAACTCCAATCTGGCTAGGACAAGGAGCAGCAGCAAAATTAGGGAAAAGAAGTACAGAAACTGCCCCCCCCCCCCTCAACCTGTCCAGCTGAAAGGCATCTACTTCAAGAGCCTTGCAATTGGGGACAGGCACCAAAAATAAAGGAAGGCACTGAAACCCCACCAACGTGAAGAGGTCCATGTCTGGGGAACTAAACATCTCATAAAGTGACAGGAAAGAGCCGAACCATCTGCAAGGACATTGGACACTTCCTGGATATGAATGGCATGGAGAACCAACCCTGAGAACCCAGCAGAAGAGCCTGAAACATCATGCATGTTAGTGACTTTGCAAAAATGTAAGAACACCAATGTTATGCACTCTCACAACCAAATGTACCTTCTTGTATACTTTATAAATAAATAAATTAAGAATTAAATAAAGAGAACTAAACAAAGTGTCCAGCTTCAAAGAAGCAGTTACTGAAGCAAACCCCACGGTTGAGACAAGGAACCACAGGGAAAACAGTCCGAATGGAGCCAGAGCATGGAGCCCGGAGGAATCCAAACTCTCCTCAGCACATGCTACTTGGCCACAAACTCCAAACTGTACTGTGACCCCGATGAAGGAGAGGAGACTGGTCTAACCCAGAGCCGAGGCATCCGTGAATATGTCAAGCAAGGGTGGAGGAAGAGGCTAAAGAACTCAAACCCCAAAAAGCCCAAAAGAGGAAGCCAGTGACACAAGCTGACACAAGGCAAACGACCCGCACCCAACGATCGTAGCGGTGGCTAAAGGGACTGCCCCAAAGAAACTAGAACAGCTGCTAAAGCCAAACCTTGCCCAGAGGAATTGCAATACAGGCAAAGTTCAGGCTATTGCACAACAGCTTGAGCAAACCCAAGTCACCCAAGGCCAACTCAACACCGAAAGACGGCAGTAGCAGCTAAATCAAAGCTGTGAGAGGCAGGGTTTCTCTTGCTTTCAGTTGATGGGTGAACGAGCTTTATGCTCTCTTCTGGTGTCGGGGGTTTTTTGTTCTTTTGGCTCTGGTGAGAGTTTTGTTCATCTGCAGCCGGCTCCTCATTTTCTAGTGAAGAATGTGTCAGTAGGCTTCTGGAGGGGTCCTTTGGTCATTGATGTTTGGATGGTTGAACCAGGGGGTGCATCTTGTGTAGTGTCCGATGTCAGCTCTCCACCCCTACCCTTGTGCCACCGATTCTGACTCGATGGATACTCTGTGGGTTGATCCTGTTGCCTTGGCCCTGTTACAAGGCTCGTCTTTCTCTGGTTATCCATAGTGTCGTTAAGTCTAGGCAGCCTGTGGTCTACCCTCGCACCCATGATATTTGGAAATATGCTGCTCTCTGCTATGTTTGCTAATGTATTCTGGGACCGGAATTTGGGCACAGGTATCTTGGAGGTCAAACAAGGTTCTGGCAACCCAGCATCTTGTAAATACTGTATATCCGGGCTTCAGCGCCCTTGTGTTGCTCAGGGTCATGTTTCTCAGCCTGGTCTCTCTTCTTCATCCAATATATGTGGCACTCCCTCCTCTCTGTTAAGTGCCCTTTTGTTGTCCTTCTCTGTGAGTAATTAGCTTCAGGGAGCCACAAGGAGGTCTCTCCCCAGGAAAACCAGTGTTGAGTGTAATGAAATGCCAATTTCTGGGTGAGCCCTAGTGGCACCCTTGAGGTTACCCCGAGATGCTTTCAGGGCTTAGCATTCCCGCAGCCCAGTCGTCAACCAGGCCTCCTCCCCGCTCGACTGGTCAACCAGGCTGTTGGACGCAGCTGCTCGCAGCCTGACATACGAGTCACAGCCTGTGATGGCTGACTCTGCTGAAATGATTGGCCATTACATCTACCATAGAACTGAGGGTAGGTTCACCAGCTGACTGGGAGCTGCCTCTCCCAAGTGAGTGGGGAAGGTGGGGTGAACAAGTTGGCACTAGTTTCAAAAGACTATTTGTTTGTTGCATTGTTTAGGGAGCTCTTTTTGCAGTTCTCAAGGCTGCGGTCTAGACCAAAGACAGCAGTTTGGTTTTTTCCTGATGTTCTGGGTATTTTCCCAGGTGGTAGCATGAATAAATAAATGTCACATCCTCCCACCCCAGAACCTCTGTGACAAAGCTAGGTTCTAGCACAAATCGCCTATAGAACTGTTGCAACGTAAGTATTAGTACACTATCCATGATAGTAGCTTCAGGGAGCTACAAGGGGCTCACCCTAGAAAGGAGGATGTTAAAAATGCATCAAACTTCAAGGCTTTAAAAGTGGGACAACTAATTTAATGCATGCAGATTACTGTAATGTCCTTAGACTGTTTACCCATAAAGTGAGTGTTTGATCACATAGCCAAGCAGAATAAGAAGTTCAATGTTTCAAATACATACTGTACAGTGCAAGGAAAACATGTGTTATGATCCGCTTCAAACTACTGCACTCTAACATTACTCTCCTGAAAACTTTCATTCAACAGAATTTAACAATATTATAATAATTTCCCCCTTAAGAGTCAAGCATATCCAGATGAACAGTAAAGAGACCTACCCGCCCAAGAGAGCAGACATGTATGAGACTCCAGCCAAGACAAACACAGCATTCATAGCATCCAGGGAATCCCAAGCCTGGGGCCCATCCCATGGACCCTTTGATAACAGAAACTTATATTAGTTAGTATGAACAGAAATTTCACAAATATTAGCTGAATCATATGTCGTAAGTTCTAAAAAGATATCTGTATGTGCATCATGCTTATAACATTGGACTAAACTTCTGAAACAAAGCAATAATTTACCTTGTTGAGAAAGAGAAAGAAGTTTGTGGCAAGAGCATAGTAAGCAAGACGTTCTAAGGTCAGCACCACCAAGATCACTATGGTGGCTGCCGACTGCCTACGAGCATCCCTTGCATCCATCGCTGAAAATGAGAAAAACATTTTAAGACTTCAGTAAGCACTACTAGCCTATCTTCATTCTAACCAAGATATATTTTCATAATATTCATTCAATCCATGTAGTTTTTGAATGGTTTGAATACCAACTGCACATACAGTACAGTATCTGATTAATCATACACTTAGATCATGTGACTCTCTACATTACATTGCAACCTTTGAACAAGTATCCAGCCTTCAACTATCCCATTTATGTAATAAATACAGTACTGAAGAAAAAACAGTATTGAATGTAATGAAATGCCATTTTCTGGGTGAGACACAGAGGCTTCCCAGAGCTTACTAAGCTGATATGCTAATGTCAGACTTTGGCATCAGTCATGTGTATGGAGTTCTGTGGGCCTACCAGGAGCCAGAACTTGGCCCCCTCAGAAGAGGCAAGGGGAGCAATGGCCTATAGAAACTCCTGTGTGGTTGGAAGCATTCTATGTCTGCCATCGACCGAGTCAGGCACCCAGAAAGGTAAGCATCCCAAAACAATCCCCTATTCTTGAGGTTATCTTGAGATGATTTCGGGGCTTTTTAGTGTCCCCGCGGCCCGGTCCTCGACCAGGCCTCCACCCCCAGGAAGCAGCCCGTGACAGCTGACTAACACCCAGGTACCTATTTTACTGCTAGGTAACAGGAGCATAGGGTGAAAGAAACTCTGCCCATTGTTTCTCGCCGGCGCCTGGGATCGAACCCAGGACCACAGGATCACAAGTCCAGCGTGCTGTCCGCTCGGCCGACCGGCTTCCCGGTCGGAGCAAGTAATTCTAGTAAAACATTGCTACCAAAAGCCGAACAAGTGGATAGAACTCCTTTAAACGAAACGAGCAAACGATCATGACGTCACACGTCACCGCGCCGCTGTCTGCGCAGCTCCCCCCCTCCCCGGGACGAGGAACCCAACACGCCGGCTGCACCCCCGTCAACAACCAGGGACCCCTCCAGAAAGCAGCGTCTCATTCTTCGCCAGAAAAGAAGGAGAAGGCTGCAGACGAACAAACAGATCGCCCCGACCGAAAGAGCAGAAACCCCTGCACTGTAGGAGAGCATGAAGCTCACCAATCCGACTCCCAGAGGCTAATGCCAACAGGAAAAAGAGCCTTCGAAAAAAAATCTGGAACCGAAGGGGCCACAACAAACAAAGAAGCAAGAAAAGAGCGCGCTCTATCCAAAGACCAGGACGGCTCAGGTGGCGCATGAACAGGCCGGAGGTGAAACAATGCCCGAGACAGCATGCGAAACGGCACAGATGTAACATCAATACCAAAGCAAGCTGAAGCGGCTCCGCCAGCGCAGCACGATACGAGGCGACAGTGTTATGCATAAGGAGACGGTCCTGGAATACCCAAGAGAGAAAGAACACCACCACCCTAACCGAAAGCGAAGTACAACGACGAAAACGTAAGAAGAACCAGAAGGACCGCCAGGAAACCTAAGACTGCCGTCGAGACGAAGCCCACAGGTGGGACATTAACAAGTAAGCCACCTGATCACCATAGAGATGATGATAAACCAGAGTAAAAAATACCATACGCAAAGACTCGAGAAGATCGAACCAGCCACGTGACGCACCGGTCCGATCTGCTGGAAGAGGCGGAGCCGCGGGAAACCTCTGGATTCGGACACCGAGCAAGCAGCGTCTGAAACCACGGCTAGGCCGGCCACCATGGGGCCAAGAAGACAACTCTCCCCTGGTAAGTCTCCAATCAAGTTAGGACGCGGAGCAACAGCGGAACCGGGGAAAAGAGGTAAAGGCACCCCCACCTCGACCAGTCCTGCCGGAAGGCATTGACCCCGATGGCCTCGCAGTCGGGGAAGGGCGCCACATACTGGGAAAGGCGCCAAGACAAAGCCAACACAAAGAGGTCCACCTCGGGGCGACCGAACATCTGGCAAAGCCAACGGAAGGAGTCGGCATCGACCGTCCATTTCGTGGAGAGGGGAACGAAACAAGACAGGCCATCGGCCAAGTCGTTGGACACTCCCGCACGTGAACTGGCAGGAGAGCCAAACCCCGAGAACTCAGCAGACAAGTCACCCGAAGTGACCAGAGCCAAAGAGCCAAGGACCGCATCCCATTCCCCGGTTCAGACAATGAATTATACCGGGGAGCAGTCTGAATGGAGCCAGATCGTCGACCCGCGGGTGACCCGAAGCCTCCGAAGAGCAAACCACACCGCCGCGAATTCCCGCACAGTGCTGTGGGTTCAACAGAAAGACGAACCCCACCGTCACTGGCCGGCCTGGTGAGCACTGGTCACAGAGCATCAGCCGAGAGACGACGTGTCCGTGAACACATCGAGCGAGGGCGCAGGTAGGCGCCAAGGCACTGAACCCCAAAAAAACCGAAGAGGAAGCCGGCGACGCAGCAACTGACACAAGGCCCCCGGGGTCCGAACCCAGGCGATCGCGAGAGAGGTGGAAGGGACGTCCCTGAAGGAACCAGAACACCCGACAAAACCAAACTCGACCCGGCGGGTAGACTACCATTGCGAAGTTCAGGCTCCCGCACAGACCCTCGAGCAACCGCCAGGTGACCCGAAAGCCCCCCAGAAACAGGCGCATGCAGGACCGCAGCCGCAGGAGAGACTCCGGAGGAAGAGACAAGGAAGTAGTCCAAGAGTCCCACACAAGGCCCAGCCATGCCCGAACCTGGGAGGGAACCAGATGGGACTTCCTCCAGCTCTCCAAGAACCCGAACCCGGCGAGCTGAGAAAGAACCAAATCCCTGGCCAGCAGACAAGAGGACCGGCTGGGAGCCCAAACCAGCCAGTCGTTGAGGTAGGCCAACACCCGAACACCTAACAGACGCAGATGGGCCACCACGACCCGTGTAAGGCATGTGAACACGCGAGGTGCCAGGTTCAACCCGAACGGGAGACAACGAAAACGGTAACCTTGATGCCCCACAACAAAACCGAGCCAGTCCCTGAACCTCCAGATGATTCGGGACATGCCAATAAGCGTCCCGGAGGTCTAGGGACACCATCCAAGTGTCCGGCTCTAACAGGAGCCGAACCTTGAACAGCGTGGTCATCCGAAAGGATGGGCAATAAACCCAGGGGTTCAGACGGGATAAGTCCAGAATGAACTGCAGGCCCGCGCAGTCTCGGTTTGGGACCGGAAACAGACGGGAAACCCATCTGACGGATGTCGTCATTTCGACCACGCCCAAGCGAACCCACTCCAAGATGACCTGACAGAGCGCAGGGGAAGAGGCCTACCCCGCTAGCTCCGGTGCCCTCGTTGAGTGGAGTTGGGGGCCACCCAACGCCACCGGAGGCCGTGCGAAACGACCTGAAACGCCCACAAATTGTGGGACCAGGCATGAGCGAACAGCGCAAGCCTCCCCCCCATCGCCCCGTCAATGGGGCGAACCGCGAAAGGGCCGGCGCCCCTTACAAGACCCAGAACCTCGCACAGAGCAAACACCGCGCCGACCAGACAAAAGCAGGTCCGAAGGAGGAGCCAAACCCGAACCCGACACCAGTAGCCTACCACGAAGAGAAGAACCCCGAGCCTGGGCACGACTCTTCTGGGAAGGCCCACCATGGGACTCCCGGAGAACCAGCAAGTCCGACATAGTACGGCAAGAAGCTGAAGCAGCCTGAATATACTGCGCAACGGCGGAAGCGTCAAACAGGAGAGGACAAAGGCTGAGGCACAACCTAACCTTATCCCTGAGTTCTTTGTGGAGAACTAAGTGCTCTACCCCCATTATAGACCCAGTAAATTGAACGAGGACAACAACTGGGCTAACGTCAACCAACTGGTAGTTCCCACCAGCCTAAGGCAAGATATCTTGCGTCTGGCACATGGCCCTCTATCACACTACAGTTTCACACTGCAGGACTCAGTGAAGTATGAATTTGTTGGAGAATCGAGCCTGCTGAATGGATCGTCGAGAATGGTGATCCAAGGAGATGGTGAGATGGTTCATCAGATGCAAGGCCCAGCGTAGCAAGTGCTGGTTGGAGAACTGGGCCAGCAGTAGGAACTGAAGGAGATTGTGATACAAGATGTTCACATGGTGCTGCAGGACTCGGCAAAGTTTGGAGAACTGAGCCTGATGTAGGGACCGAAGAATGTTGAGGTCCAAGGAGATGTTGAGGTTCTGCTGCAGGACCCAGTGGAGTACTAGACTGTTGGAGAACTGGGCCTGGTGCATGGACCGAAGAATATTGAAGTCCGAAGAGATGTTGAGGTTGTAACCTTGTAGATTTGACGAGTCGTTGTGTTGCATGCTGGGCAAACAAGGGCGGATGAAACCCCCCAGCACACTCAGAGCGGTCAATCACTGAGCAGCAAAAGACCAAGCAGAGGTAGACCCCAAAGTGACTTGTGGAAGATGGCCCCAAGCCCCAAAGGCAGTACTTATAGGGCACTTAGGGAAGGGAACCAAAGCGTATGCAGCCCGAGTACCTGTGAAGATTATTCCCAGCTCACGCACCACCTCGTAAGACAGTACTAGATAAGGAACAGCACTGAACACAAGAATCAGGAGGTGGAGTCACACGACCAATGCCTAGACACATCAGCCGAGAACTGCAGGTGTGGGTAGCCGGCGCGAGGGAACTGGGACTCCCCCTTCCCCCTCCCAGGGAGGGGGGGAGCTGCGCAGACGGTGGCGCGGCATGTGGTGACGTCATGCTCGTTTGCTCGTTTTTATTTGGGGAGTTGGGGAGTTCTGTCCACTCATTTGACTTTCAGTAGTAGTTTCAACCGGAACAGGGGTTTGTTTTGGGATGCTTATCTTTCTGGGTACCTGATCCGGTCAATGGCAGACATAGAATGCTCCAAATCATATGTGCAGTTCTGTAGGCCATTGCTCCTCGTGCCTCACTGAGGGGGCCAGGTTCTAGCTCGTGGTCCCCAGTAGGCCTAAGAACTCCATTCACACTGACTGATGCCAAAGTCAAATATATCCATATCAGCCTGGATAGCTCCAGGGAGTCGAAGGGGCTTCTCCCAGAAAACCTGTTAAACAAGATATGCCATACCAATGACTATAGTTTTTAAGACAAGTGTTTTTTAGAGTGGAATATTGTTGCACAATAACAATCCCATTCAAAGCTGGAGAAATTGCTGACATGGAGAATGTGCAAAGAACCTTTTCTACTATAATCCACTATATAAAACATCTAAATTATTGGGACAGATCAAAATGTTTAAATCTGTATTCTCTAGAATATAGATATCTTGCAAGATACATATCTCACAGGATCTGAAATAGATACATATTATTACAGATAATACTGTATGTATCTCTCACGGGTGAGAGAAACATCATACAGGTAATTTACACCTGGAATATATTAGAGGGACTTTTACAATATCTGTACACAGAAATAACATCACACGAGACCAGGAGGCATGGCAGGATAAGCAAAATAGCCCCATTGCAAAGCAGAGGTGTACAATAACAGGTAAACTGAGAGAGAGAACTCTATCAACATCAATGGACCAAGACTTTTCAACACTACCTTTACACATAAGGGGAACAACTGACCAGCCTCTCATGGTATTCAAGAGAACTCAATAAACGCCTCCAATGGATACTTGATCAACCAGGCTGTGAGTCATACATCAGGCTGTGAGCAGCTGCATCCAACAGCCTGGTTGACCAAGGGCTAGATTCACAAAGTAGTTAAGCAAACACTTACGAACCTGTTCATCTTTTCTCAATCTTTGGCAGCTTTGTTTACAATTATTAAACAGTTAATGAGCTCCGAAGGACCAGGAGGCTGTTTAAAACAATAATGACAGTTGATTGGCAAGTTTTCATGCTTGTAAATTGTTTAATAAATGTAACCAAAGCCATCAAAGATTGAGGAAAGATGTACACGTTCGTAAGTACTTGCATAACTGCTTCGTGAATCTGGCCCCAGACCATCAACCAGGAGGCCTGGTCAGAGAATGGGCCATGGGAATATGGAATCTCAGAATCACCCCAAGGTAAGATAATTAAGAAATTAATGCTTGTGAATGACTAGTTAATCATGTTACAAAAAGAACGTTAATAGTGAATGGAGAAGTCAGGTGGTAGGCTGACCCTCTATCTCATTTACAGTTTATGGACAAATAAAGCATAATAAAATATTACATAATAAAACTGGGGATACTTACTGTAAGCTACACTGCATAAGGTATAACATCTGACATGCACCGAGCTGCAAAAGCATTGTACACGAATAAGCTACCTGAGGGATGTCGAGGCAAGAGGGGTGTTCGCTCCGTGGGCATGGTAGACATTGGTGCTGCTAGGATAAAGGCTACACGTGTTTGCAAATACCAGTGTCAAACCTTTTAACTATACAGCACATCAAACCCCAATAATTCCTGCAATGAATAGTTTGCAAGATTCAGCATGTCTAAAAATAAATTTATACTTTATGTACAGTATTATGATATGCTGTACTACTGTACAGTACTCTAAAGATTACATCAACACAAGCATATAAAGGACTACATTATAAATTAGTGTACTAATTTACTTTAAACTGTAAAAAAATACAGCTTTGAGTGATGTCACAAAGGAAGTACAGTTAAAGTTAATGTTGGTAGTACAATATATGTCATATGCAAAATTTTTTTACTCTACATTAATTCTGTAAACAATTTTGTTGTTGTTCAATTATATTGCATGTACATATATACAGGATTTAGATAATAAATCAGTAAATGTAATAATACATTTTATAAGGATAACAATAATACAGCTATCCACAACAGTGACACCCTTTGGATGTGCCTGTTGAGATTTCGAAGTGGCTGATTTGTATGCTTTGTTACTTAAGGATATAAAATATGTGCTGTATTTACTTGTGACATTTTGTAATTACAAGCTTCAAATAGCTCTTATTTTACTGTTAACATTAATACATACCAGTATATACACGCTTAAACAGCAATAGTACATTGTTAGGGCAGAGCTGAGCTGAGTGTAACTGGCCTTGGTTATTAAAGAACATATTAGAAACTGGTTTAAAAACTGCTTTATTGAGTCTGGGAGTGAATACAGTATGTGAATTGAATTTTCAACCGTTCTTACACCAATAGAAATGACAGGAATAATATTTACTGTCAAACAGCTTCTCACATCTATGTATTTACCCATTTCCAACCATCTTGTAAGACTGTAAGAAAAATTCGAGAAAAATTATGCAAACACATAATTGATCAGAAAATAATTTTAAATACTTAATTTTCAATTATCTATTTGTTTCTCGTTAAAATACTGAGTATTGAAAAGGGGAGAAGTTCTGTTTTTATTGCATATATAGACGTTTCAGCCGGATTAGAACGGTTTTACGTGTACATCTTCCATCGGTAATATAAACCGAAAATCAGGAACATTTTTAGTTAGTTTTAATGAAAACACATTGATATTTATCATTTGTATTGAAAGCAACATCTTTATACGTCTTTTATAGGGTCTAAAAAATACGAAACGTCGTTTTATGATTCGAAGTTAAAATCCTCAAATTTGGTATAATAATGACTTTTTTCACGTTTTTCATGTAGTTTGATATTACGTAAATATATTCATTTTTACCAGTATTTCGATACTATTTTATGTAGTATCACGATATGTGATATGACCTTCAAATCTCAGATTTTCGCATAATATTGCATTTCAAGCAATAAAATGCACGTTTTCTTGCATTTTGTTTCGAACTAAAAATCATCGAATTCCCCAATATTTTGACGTTTATCATCCCCTTTTCCTTTATGTAATATAAACAAAATATCATCGAATTAGGCAATATTTTGCCGTTTTTCCACGTTTTTGTGAATTTTCAGTTTATTGTTATTATTTCATTAAATATTCGAGAAAAATTATGCAAACACATAATTGATCAGAAAATAACCTTAAATACTTCATTTTCAATCATCTATTTGTTTCTCGTTAAAATACTGAGTAAGATATTGGAAAGAGGAGAAGTTCTGTATTTATTGCATATATCGACGTTTCAGCCGGATTAGAGCGGTTTTACGTGTACATCTTCCATCGGTAATATAAATGGAAAATCAGGAACATTTTAGTTAATTCTAATGAAAACACATTGATTTTTATCATTTGTATTTGAAACAACATTGTCATATATCTTTTCTTGGATCTAAATAATACGAAACCTCGCTCTATAATTTGAAATTAAAATCCTCAAATATGGTAATATAGTGACTTTTTCACGTTATTCATGTAGTGTGATTATACGTATATATATTCGTTTTTACCAATATTTTGATACTACTTCATGTTTTCTCACGATATGTGATTTGGCCTTCAAATCTCAGAATTTCGCAAATTTTTCATTTTTAACCAAGTTTTCTTGCATTTTGTTTTGTACTAAATATCATCGAATTTAGCAATATTTTGACCTTTATCATCCCCTATTCCTTTATTTGATTTGAACAAAATATCATCGAATTAGGCAATATTTTGCCGTTTTTACACGTTTTTGTGAATTTTCATTTTATTGTTATTATTTCTTTATATATTCGAGAAAAATTATGCAAACACATAATTGATCAGAAAATAATTTTAAATACTTAATTTTCAATTATCTATTTGTTTCTCGTTAAAATACTGAGTATTGAAAAGGGGAGAAGTTCTGTTTTTATTGCATATATAGACGTTTCAGCCGGATTAGAACGGTTTTACGTGTACATCTTCCATCGGTAATATAAACCGAAAATCAGGAACATTTTTAGTTAGTTTTAATGAAAACACATTGATTTTTATCATTTGTATTGGAAGCAACATCTTTATACGTCTTTTATAGGGTCTAAAAAATACGAAACGTCGCTTTATGATTCGAAGTTAAAATCCTCAAATTTGGTATAATAATGACTTTTTTCACGTTTTTCATGTAGTTTGATATTACGTAAATATATTCATTTTTACCAGTATTTCGATACTATTTTATGTAGTATCACGATATGTGATATGACCTTCAAATCTCAGATTTTCGCATAATATTGCATTTCAAGCAATAAAATGCAAGTTTTCTTGCATTTTGTTTCGAACTAAAAATCATCGAATTCAGCAATATTTTGACGTTTATCATCCCCTTTTCCTTTATGTGATATAAACAAAATATCATCGAATTAGGCAATATTTTGCCGTTTTTCCACGTTTTTGTGAATTTTCAGTTTATTGTTATTATTTCATTAAATATTCGAGAAAAATTATGCAAACACATAATTGATCACAAAATAACCTTAAATACTTCATTTTCAATCATCTATTTGTTTCTCGTTAAAATACTGAGTAAGATATTGAAAAGGGGAGAAGTTCTGTTTTTATTGCATATATAGACGTTTCAGCCGGATTAGAACGGTTTTACGTGTACATCTTCCATCGGTATTATTAACCGAAAATCAGGAACATTTTAGTTAATTTTAATGAAAACACATTGATTTTTATCATTTGTATTGGAAGCAACATCTTTATACGTCTTTTCTACCGTCTAAAAAATACGAAACGTCGTTTTATGATTCGAAGTTAAAATCCTCAAATTTGGTATAATAATGATTTTTTTCACGTTTTTCATGTAGTTTGATAATACGTAAATATATTCATTTTTACCAGTATTTCGATACTATTTTATATAGTATCGCGATATGTGATATGTCCTTCAAATCTCAGATTCTCGCATAATATTGCATTTTAAGCAATACAATGCAAGTTTTCTTGCATTTTGTTTCGTACTAAAAATCATCGAATTCAGCAATATTTTGACGTTTATCATCCCCTTTTCCTTTAAGTGATATAAACAAAATATCATCGAATTAGGCAATATTTTGCTGTTTTTCCACGTTTTGTGAATTTTCAGTTTATTGCTATTAATTCATTAAATATACGATAAAAATGATTCAAACACATAATTGAATAAAAATTAACCTTAAACACTTCATTTTCAATCAACTATTTGTTTCTCGTTAAAATACTGAGTAAGATATTGGAAAGAGTAGAAGTTCTGGTTTTATTGCATATATCGACGTTTGAGCCGGATTAGAGCGGTTTTACGTGTACATTTTCCATCGGTAATATAAACGGAAAATCAGGAACATTTTAGTTATTTCTAATGAAAACACATTGATTTTTATCATTTGTATTTGAAACAACATTGTCATATGTCTTTTCTTGGATCTAAATAATACGAAACCTCGCTCTATAATTTGAAGTTAAAATCCTCATATATGGTAATATAGTGACTTTTTTCACCGTTATTCATGTAGTGTGATTATCCGTATATATATTCGTTTGTACCAATATTTCGATACTACTTCATGTTTTCTCACGATATGTGATTTGGCCTTTAAATCTCAGAATTTCGCAAATTTTGCATATTTAACCAAGTTTTCTTGCATTTTGTTTTCTACTAAATATCATCGAATTTAGCAATATTTTGACCTTTATCATCACCTTTTCCTTTATGTGATTTAAACAAAATATCTTCGAATTAGGCAATATTTTGCCGTTTTTCCACGTTTTTGTGAATTTTCAGTTTATTGTTCTTATTTCTTTAAATATTCGAGAAAAATTATGCAAACACATAATTGATCAGAAAATAACCTTAAATACTTCATTTTCAATCATCTATTTGTTTCTCGTTAAAATACTGAGTATGATATTGAAAAGGGGAAAAGTTCGGTTTTTATTGCATATATAGGCGTTTCAGCCGGATTAGAACGGTTTTACGTGTACATCTTCCATCGGTAACATAAACCGAAAATCAGGAACATTTAAGTTAATTTTAATGAAAACACATTTATTTTTATCATTTGTATTAGAAGCAACATCTTTATACGTCTTTTCTAGGGTCTAAAAAATACGAAACGTCGTTTTATGATTTGAAGTTAAAATCCTCAAATTTGGTATAATAATGACTTTTTTCACGTTTTCCATGTAGTTTGATATTACCTAAATATATTCATTTTTACCAGTATTTCGATACTATTATATGTAGTATCACGATATGTGATATGACCTTCAAATCTCAGATTTTCGCATAATATTGCATTTTAAGCAATAAAATGCAAGTTTTCTTGCATTTTGTTTCGTACTAAAAATCATCGAATTCAGCAATATTTTGACGTCTTTTATGTAGTCTTTTATGTACGATACTATTTTATGTAGTATCACGATATGTGATATGACCTTCAAATCTCAGATTTTCGCATAATATTGCTTTTTAAGCAATAAAATGCAAGTTTTCTTCCATTTTGTTTCGTACTAAAAATCATCGAATTCAGCAATATTTTGACCTTTATCATCCCCTTTTCCTTTATGTGATATAAACAAAATATTATCGAATTAGGCAATATTTTGCTGTTTTTCCACGTTTTTGTGAATTTTCAGTTTATTGCTATTAATTCATTATATATACGATAAAAATGATGCAAACACATAATTGATTAAAAATTAACCTTAAACACTTCATTTTCAATCAACTATTTGTTTCTCGTTAAATTACTGAGTAAGATATTGGAAAGAGGAGAAGTTCTGTTTTTATTGCATATATCGACGTTTCAGCCTCATTAGAACGGTTTTACGTGTACATCTTCCATCGGTAATATAAACGGAAAATCAGGTACATTTTAGTTAATTCTAATGAAAACACATTTATTTTTATCATTTGTATTAGAAGCAACATCTTTATACGTCTTTTCTAGGGTCTAAAAAATACGAAACGTCGTTTTATGATTTGAAGTTAAAATCCTCAAATTTGGTATAATAATGACTTTTTTCACGTTTTCCATGTAGTTTGATATTACGTAAATATATTCATTTATACCAGTATTTCGATACTATTTTATATAGTATCGCGATATGTGATATGTCCTTCAAATCTCAGATTCTCGCATAATATTGCATTTTAAGCAATACAATGCAAGTTTTCTTGCATTTTGTTTCGTACTAAAAATCATCGAATTCAGCAATATTTTGACGTTTATCATCCCCTTTTCCTTTAAGTGATATAAACAAAATATCATCGAATTAGGCAATATTTTGCTGTTTTTCCACGTTTTTGTGAATTTTCAGTTTATTGCTATTAATTCATTAAATATACGATAAAAATGATTCAAACACATAATTGATTAAAAATTAACCTTAAACACTTCATTTTCAATCAACTATTTGTTTCTCGTTAAAATACTGAGTAAGATATTGGAAAGAGTAGAAGTTCTGGTTTTATTGCATATATCGACGTTTCAGCCGGATTAGAGCGGTTTTACGTGTACATTTTCCATCGGTAATATAAACGGAAAATCAGGAACATTTTAGTTAATTCTAATGAAAACACATTGATTTTTATCATTTGTATTTGAAACAACATTGTCATATGTCTTTTCTTGGATCTAAATAATACGAAACCTCGCTCTATAATTTGAAGTTAAAATCCTCATATATGGTAATATAGTGACTTTTTTCACCGTTATTCATGTAGTGTGATTATCCGTATATATATTCGTTTTTACCAATATTTCGATACTACTTCATGTTTTCTCACGATATGTGATTTAGCCTTTAAATCTCAGAATTTCGCAAATTTTGCATATTTAACCAAGTTTTCTTGCATTTTGTTTTGTACTAAATATCATCGAATTTAGCAATATTTTGACCTTTATCATCACCTTTTCCTTTATGTGATTTAAACAAAATATCTTCGAATTAGGCAATATTTTGCCGTTTTTCCACGTCTTTGTGAATTTTCAGTTTATTGTTCTTATTTCTTTAAATATTCGAGAAAAATTATGCAAACACATAATTGATAAGAAAATAACCTTAAATACTTCATTTTCAATCATCTATTTGTTTCTCGTTAAAATACTGAGTATGATATTGAAAAGGGGAAAAGTTCGGTTTTTATTGCATAAATAGGCGTTTCAGCCGGATTAGAACGGTATTACGTGTACATCTTCCATCGGTAACATAAACTGAAAATCAGGAACATTTTAGTTAATTTTAATGAAAACACATTTATTTTTATCATTTGTATTAGAAGCAACATCTTTATACGTCTTTTCTAGGGTCTAAAAAATACGAAACGTCGCTTTATGATTCGAAGTTAAAATCCTCAAATTTGGTATAATAATGACTTTTTTCACGTTTTTCATGTAGTTTGATATTACGTAAATATATTCATTTTTACCAGTATTTCGATACTATTTTATGTAGTATCACGATATGTGATATGACCTTCAAATCTCCGATTTTCGCATAATATTGCTTTTTAAGCAATAAAATGCAAGTTTTCTTGCATTTTGTTTCGTACTAAAAATCATCGAATTCAGCAATATTTTGACGTTTATCATCCCCTTTTCCTTTAAGTGATATAAACAAAATATCATCGAATTAGGCAATATTTTGCCGTTTTTCCACGTTTTTGTGAATTTTCAGTTTATTGTTATTATTTCATTAAATATTCGAGAAAAATTATGCAAACACATAATTGATCAGAAAATAACCTTATATTACTTCATTTTCAATCAACTATTTGTTTCTCGTTAAAATACTGAGTAAGATATTTAAAAGGGGAGAAGTTCTGTTTTTATTGCATATATAGACGTTTCAGCCGGATTAGAACGGTTTTACGTGTACATCTTCCATCGGTAATATAAACCGAAAATCAGGAACATTTTAGTTAATATTAATGAAAACACATTTATTTTTATCATTTGTATTGTTAGCAACATCTTTATACGTCTTTTCAAGGGTCTAAAAAATACGAAACGTCGTTTTATGATTCGAAGTTTAAATCCTCAAATTTGGTATAATAATGACTTTTTTCACGTTTTTCATGTAGTTTGATATTACGTAAATATATTCATTTTTACCAGTATTTCGATACTATTTTATATAGTATCGCGATATGTGATATGTCCTTCAAATCTCAGATTCTCGCATAATATTGCATTTTAAGCAATACAATGCAAGTTTTCTTGCATTTTGTTTCGTACTAAAAATCATTGAATTCAGCAATATTTTGACGTTTATCATCCCCTTTTCCTTTAAGTGATATAAACAAAATATCATCGAATTAGGCAATATTTTGCTGTTTTTCCACGTTTTTGTGAATTTTCAGTTTATTGCTATTAATTCATTAAATATACGATAAAAATGATTCAAACACATAATTGATTAAAAATTAACCTTAAACACTTCATTTTCAATCAACTATTTGTTTCTCGTTAAAATACTGAGTAAGATATTAGAAAGAGTAGAAGTTCTGGTTTTATTGCATATATCGACGTTTCAGCCGGATTAGAGCGGTTTTACGTGTACATTTTCCATCGGTAATATAAACGGAAAATCAGGAACATTTTAGTTAATTCTAATGAAAACACATTGATTTTTATCATTTGTATTTGAAACAACATTGTCATATGTCTTTTCTTGGATCTAAATAATACGAAACCTCGCTCTATAATTTGAAGTTAAAATCCTCATATATGGTAATATAGTGACTTTTTTCACCGTTATTCATGTAGTGTGATTATCCGTATATATATTCGTTTTTACCAATATTTCGATACTACTTCATGTTTTCTCACGATATGTGATTTGGCCTTTAAATCTCAGAATTTCGCAAATTTTGCATATTTAACCAAGTTTTCTTGCATTTTGTTTTGTACTAAATATCATCGAATTTAGCAATATTTTGACCTTTATCATCACCTTTTCCTTTATGTGATTTAAACAAAATATCTTCGAATTAGGCAATATTTTGCCGTTTTTCCACGTCTTTGTGAATTTTCAGTTTATTGTTCTTATTTCTTTAAATATTCGAGAAAAATTATGCAAACACATAATTGATCAGAAAATAACCTTAAATACTTCATTTTCAATCATCTATTTGTTTCTCGTTAAAATACTGAGTATGATATTGAAAAGGGGAAAAGTTCGGTTTTTATTGCATATATAGGCGTTTCAGCCGGATTAGAACGGTATTACGTATACATCTTCCATCGGTAACATAAACTGAAAATCAGGAACATTTTAGTTAATTTTAATGAAAACACATTTATTTTTATCATTTGTATTAGAAGCAACATCTTTATACGTCTTTTCTAGGGTCTAAAAAATACGAAACGTCGCTTTATGATTCGAAGTTAAAATCCTCAAATTTGGTATAATAATGACTTTTTTCACGTTTTTCATGTAGTTTGATATTACGTAAATATATTCATTTTTACCAGTATTTCGATACTATTTTATGTAGTATCACGATATGTGATATGACCTTCAAATCTCAGATTTTCGCATAATATTGCTTTTTAAGCAATAAAATGCAAGTTTTCTTGCATTTTGTTTCGTACTAAAAATCATCGAATTCAGCAATATTTTGACCTTTATCATCTCCTTTTCTTTTATGTGATTTAAAGAAAATATCATCGAATTAGGCAATATTTTGCCGTTTTTCCACGTTTTTGTGAATTTTCAGTTTATTGTTATTATTTCATTAAATATTCGAGAAAAATTATGCAAACACATAATTGATCAGAAAATAACCTTATATTACTTCATTTTCAATCAACTATTTGTTTCTCGTTAAAATACTGAGTAAGATATTGAAAAGGGGAGAATTTCTGTTTTTATTGCATATATAGACGTTTCAGCCGGATTAGAACGGTTTTACGTGTACATCTTCCATCGGTAATATAAACCGAAAATCAGGAACATTTTAGTTAATTTTAATGAAAACACATTTATTTTTATCATTTGTATTGGAAGCAACATCTTTATACGTCTTTTCTAGGGTCTAAAAAATACGAAACGTCGTTTTATGATTCGAAGTTAAAATCCTCAAATTTGGTATAATAATGATTTTTTTTCACGTTTTTCATGTAGTTTGATATTACGTAAATATATTCATTTTTACCAGTATTTCGATACTATTTTATATACTATCGCGATATGTGATATGTCCTTCAAATCTCAGATTCTCGCATAATATTGCATTTTAAGCAATACAATGCAAGTTTTCTTGCATTTTGTTTCGTACTAAAAATCATCGAATTCAGCAATATTTTGACGTTTATCATCCCCTTTTCCTTTAAGTGATATAAACAAAACATCATCGAATTAGGCAATATTTTGCTGTTTTTCCACGTTTTTGTGAATTTTCAGTTTATTGCTATTAATTCATTAAATATACGATAAAAATGATTCAAACACATAATTGAATAAAAATTAACCTTAAACACTTCATTTTCAATCAACTATTTGTTTCTCGTTAAAATACTGAGAAAGATATTGGAAAGAGTAGAAGTTCTGGTTTTATTGCATATATCGACGTTTCAGCCGGATTAGACCGGTTTTACGTGTACATTTTCCATCGGTAATATAAACGGAAAATCAGGAACATTTTAGTTAATTCTAATGAAAACACATTGATTTTTATCATTTGTATTTGAAACAACATTGTCATATGTCTTTTCTTGGATCTAAATAATACGAAACCTCGCTCTATAATTTGAAGTTAAAATCCTCATATATGGTAATATAGTGACTTTTTTCATCGATATTCATGTTGTGTGATTATCCGTATATATATTCGTTTTTACCAATATTTCGATACTACTTCATGTTTTCTCACGATATGTGATTTGGCCTTTAAATCTCAGAATTTCGCAAATTTTGCATATTTAACCAAGTTTTCTTGCATTTTGTTTTGTACTAAATATCATCGAATTTAGCAATATTTTGACCTTTATCATCACCTTTTCCTTTATGTGATTTAAACAAAATATTTTCGAATTAGGCAATATTTTGCCGTTTTTCCACGTTTTTGTGAATTTTCAGTTTATTGTTCTTATTTCTTTAAAAATTCGAGAAAAATTATGCAAACACATAATTGATCAGAAAATAACCTTAAATACTTCATTTTCAATCATCTATTTGTTTCTCGTTAAAATACTGAGTATGATATTGAAAAGGGGAAAAGTTCGGTTTTTATTGCATATATAGGCGTTTCAGCCGGATTAGAACGGTTTTACGTGTACATCTTCCATCGGTAATATAAACCGAAAATCAGGAACACTTTAGTTAATTTTAATGAAAACACATTGATTTTTATCATTTGTATTGGAAGCAACATCTTTATACGTCTTTTCTAGGGTCTAAAAAATACGAAACGTAGTTTTATGATTTGAAGTTAAAATCCTCAAATTTGGTATAATAATGACTTTTTCACGTTTTCCATGTAGTTTGATATTACCTAAATATATTCATTTTTACCAGTATTTCGATACTATTATATGTAGTATCACGATATGTGATATGACCTTCAAATCTCAGATTTTCGCATAATATTGCATTTTAAGCAATAAAATGCAAGTTTTCTTGCATTTTGTTTCTTACTAAAAATCATCGAATTCAGCAATATTTTGACGTCTTTTATGTACGATACTATTTTATGTAGTATCACGATATGTGATATGACCTTCAAATCTCAGATTTTCGCATAATATTGCTTTTTAAGCAATAAAATGCAAGTTTTCTTGCATTTTGTTTCGTACTAAAAATCATCGAATTCAGCAATATTTTGACCTTTATCATCCCCTTTTCCTTTATGTGATATAAACAAAATATTATCGAATAAGGCAATATTTTGCTGTTTTTCCACGTTTTTGTGAATTTTTAGTTTATTGCTATTAATTCATTATATATTCGATAAAAATGATGCAAACACATAATTGATTAAAAATTAACCTTAAACACTTCATTTTCAATCACCTATTTGTTTCTCGTTAAATTACTGAGTAAGATATTGGAAAGAGGAGAAGTTCTGTTTTTATTGCATATATCGACGTTTCAGCCTCATTAGAGCGGTTTTACGTGTACATCTTCCATCGGTAATATAAACGGAAAATCAGGTACATTTTAGTTAATTCTAATGAAAACACATTGATTTTTATCATTTGTATTTGAAACAACATTGTCATATGTCTTTTCTTGGATCTAAATAATACGAAACCTCGCTCTATAATTTGAAGTTAAAATCCTCATATATGGTAATATAGTGACTTTTTTCACGTTATTGATGTAGTGTGATTATCCGTATATATATTCGTTTTTACCAATATTTCGATACTACTTCATATTTTCTCACGATATGTGATTTGGCCTTCAAATCTCAGAATTTCGCAAGTTTTGCATATTTAACCAAGTTTTCTTACACTTTGTTTTGTACTAAATATCATCGAATTTAGCAATATTTTGACCTTTATCATCACCTTTTCCTTTATGTGATTTAAACAAAATATCTTCGAATTAGGCAATATTTTGCCGTTTTTCCACGTCTTTGTGAATTTTCAGTTTATTGTTCTTATTTCTTTAAATATTCGAGAAAAATTATGCAAACACATAATTGATCAGAAAATAACCTTAAATACTTCATTTTCAATCATCTATTTGTTTCTCGTTAAAATACTGAGTATGATATTGAAAAGGGGAAAAGTTCGGTTTTTATTGCATATATAGGCGTTTCAGCCGGATTAGAACGGTTTTACGTGTACATCTTCCATCGGTAACATAAACCGAAAATCAGGAACATTTTAGTTAATTTTAATGAAAACACATTTATTTTTATCATTTGTATTAGAAGCAACATCTTTATACGTCTTTTCTAGGGTCTAAAAAATACGAAACGTCGCTTTATGATTCGAAGTTAGAATCCTCAAATTTGGTATAATAATGACTTTTTTCACGTTTTTCATGTAGTTTGATATTACGTAAATATATTCATTTTTACCAGTATTTCGATACTATTTTATGTAGTATCACGATATGTGATATGACCTTCAAATCTCAGATTTTCGCATAATATTGCTTTTTAAACAATAAAATGCAAGTTTTCTTGCATTTTGTTTCGTACTAAAAATCATCGAATTCAGCAATATTTTGACCTTTATCATCTCCTTTTCTTTTATGTGATTTAAAGAAAATATCATCGAATTAGGCAATATTTTGCCGTTTTTCCACGTTTTTGTGAATTTTCAGTTTTTTGTTATTATTTCATTAAATATTCGAGAAAAATTATGCAAACACATAATTGATCAGAAAATAACCTTATATTACTTCATTTTCAATCAACTATTTGTTTCTCGTTAAAATACTGAGTAAGATATGGAAAAGGGGAGAATTTCTGTTTTTATTGCATATATAGACGTTTCAGCCGGATTAGAACGGTTTTACGTGTACATCTTCCATCGGTAATATAAACCGAAAATCAGGAACATTTTAGTTAATTTTAATGAAAACACATTTATTTTTATCATTTGTATTGGAAGCAACATCTTTATACGTCTTTTCTAGGGTCTAAAAAATACGAAACGTCGTTTTATGATTCGAAGTTAAAATCCTCAAATTTGGTATAATAATGATTTTTTTCACGTTTTTCATGTAGTTTGATATTACGTAAATATATTCATTTCTACCAGTATTTCGATACTATTTTATATAGTATCGCGATATGTGATATGTCCTTCAAATCTCAGATTTTCGCATAATGCATTTTAAGCAATACAATGCAAGTTTTCTTGCATTTTGTTTCGTACTAAAAATCATCGAATTCAGCAATATTTTGACGTTTATCATCCCCTTTTCCTTTAAGTGATATAAACAAAATATCATCGAATTAGGCAATATTTTGCTGTTTTTCCACGTTTTTGTGAATTTTCAGTTTATTGCTATTAATTCATTAAATATACGATAAAAATGATTCAAACACATAATTGAATAAAAATTAACCTTAAACACTTCATTTTCAATCAACTATTTGTTTCTCGTTAAAATACTGAGAAAGATATTGGAAAGAGTAGAAGTTCTGGTTTTATTGCATATATCGACGTTTCAGCCGGATTAGAGCGGTTTTACGTGTACATTTTCCATCGGTAATATAAACGGAAAATCAGGAACATTTTAGTTAATTCTAATGAAAACACATTGATTTTTATCATTTGTATTTGAAACAACATTGTCATATGTCTTTTCTTGGATCTAAATAATACGAAACCTCGCTCTATAATTTGAAGTTAAAATCCTCATATATATTAATATAATGAATTTTTTCACCGTTATTCATGTAGTGTGATTATCCGTATATATATTCGTTTTTACCAATATTTCGATACTACTTCATGTTTTCTCACGATATGTGATTTGGCCTTTAAATCTCAGAATTTCGCAAATTTTGCATATTTAACCAAGTTTTCTTGCATTTTGTTTTGTACTAAATATCATCGAATTTAGCAATATTTTGACCTTTATCATCACCTTTTCCTTTATGTGAT
Source organism: Procambarus clarkii (assembly GCF_040958095.1). NCBI lineage: Eukaryota > Metazoa > Arthropoda > Malacostraca > Decapoda > Cambaridae > Procambarus > Procambarus clarkii. Next base: position 47,751,057 of record NC_091150.1, on the reverse strand, counting down.
TTAAACAAAATATTTTCGAATTAGGCAATATTTTGCCGTTTTTCCACGTTTTTGTGAATTTTCAGTTTATTGTTCTTATTTCTTTAAATATTCGAGAAAAATTATGCAAACACATAATTGATCAGAAAATAACCTTAAATACTTCATTTTCAATCATCTATTTGTTTCTCGTTAAAATACTGAGTATGATATTAAAAAGGGGAAAAGTTCGGTTTTTATTGCATATATAGGCGTTTCAGCCGGATTAGAACGGTTTTACGTGTACATCTTCCATCGGTAATATAAACGTAAAATCAGGTACATTTTAGTTAATTCTAATGAAAACACATTGATTTTTATCATTTGTATTTGAAACAACATTGTCATATGTCTTTTCTTGGATCTAAATAATACGAAACCTCGCTCTATAATTTGAAGTTAAAATCCTCATATATGGTAATATAGTGACTTTTTTCACGTTATCAATGTAGTGTGATTATCCGTATATATATTCGTTTTTACCAATATTATGATACTACTTCATGTTTTCTCACGATATGTGATTTGGCCTTCAAATCTCAGAATTTCGCAAATTTTGCATATTTAACCAAGTTTTCTTACACTTTGTTTTGTACTAAATATCATCGAATTTAGCAATATTTTGACCTTTATCATCACCTTTTCTTTTATGTGATTTAAACAAAATATCATCGAATTAGGCAATATTTTGCCGTTTTTCCACGTTTTTGTGAATTTTCAGTTTATTGTTATTATTTCATTAAATATTCGAGAAAAATTATGCAAACACATAATTGATCAGAAAATAACCTTAAATACTTAATTTTCAATCATCTATTGGTTTCTCGTTAAAATACTGAGTAAGATATTGAAAAGGGGAGAAGTTCTGTTTTTATTGCATATATAGACGTTTCAGCCGGATTAGAACGGTTTTACGTGTACATCTTTCATCGGTAATATAAACCGAAAATCAGAAACATTTTAGTTAATTTTAATGAAAACACATTGATTTTTATCATTTATATTGGAAGCAACATCTTTATACGTCTTTTCTAGGGTCTAAAAAATACGAAACGTCGCTTTATGATTCGAAGTTAAAATCCTCAAATTTGGTATAATAATGACTTTTTTCACGTTTTTCATGTAGTTTGATATTACGTAAATATATTCATTTTTGCCAGTATTTCGATACTATTGTATGTAGTATCACGATATGTGATATGACCTTCAAATCTCAGATTTTCGCATAATATTGCTTTTTAAGCAATAAAATGCAAGTTTTCTTGCATTTTGTTTCGTACTAAAAATCATCGAATTCAGCAATATTTTGACCTTTATCATCACCTTTTCCTTTATGTGATTAAATCAAAATATCATCGAATTAGGCAATATTTTGCCGTTTTTCCACGTTTTTGTGAATTTTCAGTTTATTGTTATTATTTCATTAAATATTCGAGAAAAATTATGCAAACACATAATTGATCAGAAAATAACCTTATATTACTTCATTTTCAATCAACTATTTGTTTCTCGTTAAAATACTGAGTAAGATATTGAAAAGGGGAGAATTTCTGTTTTTATTGCATATATAGACGTTTCAGCCGGATTAGAACGGTTTTACGTGTACATCTTCCATCGGTAATATAAACCGAAAATCAGGAACATTTTAGTTAATTTTAATGAAAACACATTTATTTTTATCATTTGTATTGGAAGCAACATCTTTATACGTCTTTTCTAGGGTCTAAAAAATACGAAACGTCGTTTTATGATTCGAAGTTAAAATCCTCAAATTTGGTATAATAATGATTTTTGTCACGTTTTTCATGTAGTTTGATATTACGTAAATATATTCATTTTTACCAGTATTTCGATACTATTTTATATAGTATCGCGATATGTGATATGTCCTTCAAATCTCAGATTCTCGCATAATATTGCATTTTAAGCAATACAATGCAAGTTTTCTTGCATTTTGTTTCGTACTAAAAATCATCGAATTCAGCAATATTTTGACCTTTATCATCCCCTTTTCCTTTATGTGATATAAACAAAATATTATCGAATTAGGCAATATTTTGCTGTTTTTCCACGTTTTTGTGAATTTTCAGTTTATTGCTATTAATTCATTATATATACGATAAAAATGATGCAAACACATAATTGATTAAAAATTAACCTTAAACACTTCATTTTCAATCAACTATTTGTTTCTCGTTAAATTACTGAGTAAGATATTGGAAAGAGGAGAAGTTCTGTTTTTATTGCATATATCGACGTTTCAGCCTCATTAGAGCGGTTTTACGTGTACATCTTCCATCGGTAATATAAACGGAAAATCAGGTACATTTTAGTTAATTCTAATGAAAACACATTGATTTTTATCATTTGTATTTGAAACAACATTGTCATATGTCTTTTCTTGGATCTAAATAATACGAAACCTCGCTCTATAATTTGAAGTTAAAATCCTCATATATGGTAATATAGTGACTTTTTTCACGTTATTGATGTAGTGTGATTATCCGTATATATATTCGTTTTTACCAATATTTCGATACTACTTCATGTTTTCTCACGATATGTGATTTGGCCTTCAAATCTCAGAATTTCGCAAATTTTGCATATTTAACCAAGTTTTCTTACACTTTGTTTTCTACTAAATATCATCGAATTTAGCAATATTTTGACCTTTATCATCACCTTTTCCTTTATGTGATTTAAACAAAATATCATCGAATTAGGCAATATTTTGCCGTTTTTCCACGTTTTTGTGAATTTTCAGTTTATTGTTATTATTTCATTAAATATTCGAGAAAAATTATGCAAACACATAATTGATCAGAAAATAACCTTAAATACTTAATTTTCAATCATCTATTGGTTTCTCGTTAAAATACTGAGTAAGATATTGAAAAGGGGAGAAGTTCTGTTTTTATTGCATATATAGACGTTTCAGCCGGATTAGAACGGTTTTACGTGTACATCTTTCATCGGTAATATAAACCGAAAATCAGAAACATTTTAGTTAATTTTAATGAAAACACATTGATTTTTATCATTTATATTGGAAGCAACATCTTTATACGTCTTTTCTAGGGTCTAAAAAATACGAAACGACGCTTTATGATTCGAAGTTAAAATCCTCAAATTTGGTATAATAATGACTTTTTTCACGTTTTTCATTTAGTTTGATATTACGTAAATATATTCATTTTTACCAGTATTTCGATACTATTGTATGTAGTATCACGATATGTGATATGACCTTCAAATCTCAGATTTTCGCATAATATTGCTTTTTAAGCAATAAAATGCAAGTTTTCTTGCATTTTGTTTCGTACTAAAAATCATCGAATTCAGCAATATTTTGACCTTTATCATCACCTTTTCCATTATGTGATTAAATCAAAATATCATCGAATTAGGCAATATTTTGCCGTTTTTCCACGTTTTTGTGAATTTTCATTTTATTGTTATTATTTCATTATATATTCGAGAAAAATTATGCAAACACATAATTGATCAGAAAATAACCTTATATTACTTCATTTTCAATCAACTATTTGTTTCTCGTTAAAATACTGAGTAAGATATTGAAAAGGGGAGAATTTCTGTTTTTATTGCATATATAGACGTTTCAGCCGGATTCGAGCGGTTTTACGTGTACATTTTCCATCGGTAATATAAACGGAAAATCAGGAACATTTTAGTTAATTCTAATGAAAACACATTTATTTTTATCATTTGTATTAGAAGCAACATCTTTATACGTCTTTTCAAGGGTCTAAAAAATACGAAACGTCGCTTTATGATTCGAAGTTAAAATCCTCAAATTTGGTATAATAATGACTTTTTTCACGTTTTTCATGTAGTTTGATATTACGTAAATATATTCATTTTTACCAGTATTTCGATACTATTTTATATAGTATCGCGATATGTGATATGTCCTTCAAATCTCAGATTCTCGCATAATATTGCATTTTAAGCAATACAATGCAAGTTTTCTTGCATTTTGTTTCGTACTAAAAATCATCGAATTCAGCAATATTTTGACCTTTATCATCCCCTTTTCCTTTATGTGATATAAACAAAATATTATCGAATTAGGCAATATTTTGCTGTTTTTCCTCGTTTTTGTGAATTTTCAGTTTATTGCTATTAATTCATTATATATACGATAAAAATGATGCAAACACATAATTGATTAAAAATTAACCTTAAACACTTCATTTTCAATCAACTATTTGTTTCTCGTTAAATTACTGAGTAAGATATTGGAAAGAGGAGAAGTTCTGTTTTTATTGCATATATCGACGTTTCAGCCTCATTAGAGCGGTTTTACGTGTACATCTTCCATCGGTAATATAAACGGAAAATCAGGTACATTTTAGTTAATTCTAATGAAAACACATTGATTTTTATCATTTGTATTTGAAACAACATTGTCATATGTCTTTTCTTGGATCTAAATAATACGAAACCTCGCTCTATAATTTGAAGTTAAAATCCTCATATATGGTAATATAGTGACTTTTTTCACGTTATTGATGTAGTGTGATTATCCGTATATATATTCGTTTTTACCAATATTTCGATACTACTTCATGTTTTCTCACGATATGTTATTTGGCCTTCAAATCTCAGAATTTCGCAAATTTTGCATATTTAACCAAGTTTTCTTACACTTTGTTTTCTACTAAATATCATCGAATTTAGCAATATTTTGACCTTTATCATCACCTTTTCCTTTATGTGATTTAAACAAAATATCATCGAATTAGGCAATATTTTGCCGTTTTTCCACGTTTTTGTGAATTTTCAGTTTATTGTTATTATTTCATTAAATATTCGAGAAAAATTATGCAAACACATAATTGATCAGAAAATAACCTTAAATACTTAATTTTCAATCATCTATTGGTTTCTCGTTAAAATACTGAGTAAGATATTGAAAAGGGGAGAAGTTCTGTTTTTATTGCATATATAGACGTTTCAGCCGGATTAGAACGGTTTTACGTGTACATCTTTCATCGGTAATATAAACCGAAAATCAGAAACATTTTAGTTAATTTTAATGAAAACACATTGATTTTTATCATTTATATTGGAAGCAACATCTTTATACGTCTTTTCTAGGGTCTAAAAAATACGAAACGACGCTTTATGATTCGAAGTTAAAATCCTCAAATTTGGTATAATAATGACTTTTTTCACGTTTTTCATTTAGTTTGATATTACGTAAATATATTCATTTTTACCAGTATTTCGATACTATTGTATGTATTATCACGATATGTGATATGACCTTCAAATCTCATATTTTCGCATAATATTGCTTTTTAAGCAATAAAATGCAAGTTTTCTTGCATTTTGTTTCGTACTAAAAATCATCGAATTCAGCAATATTTTGACCTTTATCATCACCTTTTCCTTTATGTGATTAAATCAAAATATCATCGAATTAGGCAATATTTTGCCGTTTATCCACGTTTTTGTGAATTTTCAGTTTATTGTTATTATTTCATTAAATATTCGAGAAAAATTATGCAAACACACACTTGATCAGAAAATAACCTTATATTACTTCATTTTCAATCAACTATTTGTTTCTCGTTAAAATACTGAGTAAGATATTAAAAAGGGGAGAAGTTCTGTTTTTATTGCATATATAGACGTTTCAGCCGGATTAGAACGGTTTTACGTGTACATCTTCCATCGGTAATATAAACCGAAAATCAGGAACATTTTAGTTAATTTTAATGAAAACGCATTTATTTTTATCATTTGTATTAGAAGCAACATCTTTATACGTCTTTTCAAGGGTCTAAAAAATACGAAACGTCGCTTTATGATTCGAAGTTAAAATCCTCAAATTTGGTATAATAATGACTTTTTTCACGTTTTTCATGTAGTTTGATATTACGTAAATATATTCATTTTTACCAGTATTTCGATACTATTTTATATAGTATCGCGATATGTGATATGTCCTTCAAATCTCAGATTCTCGCATAATATTGCATTTTAAGCAATACAATGCAAGTTTTCTTGCATTTTGTTTCGTACTAAAAATCATCGAATTCAGCAATATTTTGACGTTTATCATCCCCTTTTCCTTTAAGTGATATAAACAAAATATCATCGAATTAGGCAATATTTTGCTGTTTTTCCACGTTTTTGTGAATTTTCAGTTTATTGCTATTAATTCATTAAATATACGATAAAAATGATTCAAACACATAATTGATTAAAAATTAACCTTAAACACTTCATTTTCAATCAACTATTTGTTTCTCGTTAAAATACTGAGTAAGATATTGGAAAGAGTAGAAGTTCTGGTTTTATTGCATATATCGACGTTTCAGCCGGATTCGAGCGGTTTTACGTGTACATTTTCCATCGGTAATATAAACGGAAAATCAGGAACATTTTAGTTAATTCTAATGAAAACACATTGATTTTTATCATTTGTATTTGAAACAACATTGTCATATGTCTTTTCTTGGATCTAAATAATACGAAACCTCGCTCTATAATTTGAAGTTAAAATCCTCATATATGGTAATATAGTGACTTTTTTCACGTTATTCATGTAGTGTGATTATCTGTATATATATTCGTTTTTACCAATATTTCGATACTACTTCATGTTTTCTCACGATATGTGATTTGGCCTTTAAATCTCAGAATTTTGCATATTTAACCAAGTTTTCTTGCATTTTGTCTTGTACTAAATATCATCGAATTTAGCAATATTTTGACCTTTATCATCACCTTTTCCTTTATGTGATTTAAACAAAATATCATCGAATTAGGCAATATTTTGCCGTTTTTCCACGTTTTTGTGAATTTTCAGTTTATTGTTATTATTTCTTTAAATATTCGAGAAAAATTATGCAAACACATAATTGATCAGAAAATAACCTTAAATACTTCATTTTCAATCATCTATTTGTTTCTCGTTAAAATACTGAGTAAGATATTTAAAAGGGGAAAAGTTCGGTTTTTATTGCATATATAGGCGTTTCAGCCGGATTAGAACGGTTTTACGTGTACATCTTCCATCGGTAATATAAACCGAAAATCAGGAACACTTTAGTTAATTTTAATGAAAACACATTGATTTTTATCATTTGTATTGGAAGCAACATCTTTATACGTCTTTTCTAGGGTCTAAAAAATACGAAACGTCGTTTTATGGTTTGAAGTTAAAATCCTCAAATTTGGTATAATAATGACTTTTTTCACGTTTTTCATGTAGTTTGATATTACCTAAATATATTCATTTTTACCAGTATTTCGATATTATTTTATGTAGTATCACGATATGTGATATGACCTTCAAATCTCAGATTTTCGCATAATATTGCATTTTAAGCAATAAAATGCAAGTTTTCTTGCATTTTGTTTCGTACTAAAAATCATCGAATTCAGCAATATTTTGACGTCTTTTATGTAAACTTTTATGTACGATACTATTTTATGTAGTATCACGATATGTGATATGAGCTTCAAATCTCAGATTTTCGCATAATATTGCTTTTTAAGCAATAAAATGCAAGTTTTCTTGCATTTTGTTTCGTACTAAAAATCATCGAATTCAGCAATATTTTGACCTTTATCATCTCCTTTTCCTTTATGTGATTTAAACAAAATATCATCGAATTAGTCAATATTTTGCCGTTTTTCCACGTTTTTGTGAATTTTCAGTTTATTGTTATTATTTCATTAAATATTCGAGAAAAATTATGCAAACACATAATTGATCAGAAAATAACCTTATATTACTTCATTTTCAATCAACTATTTGTTTCTCGTTAAAATACTGAGTAAGATATTGAAAAGGGGAGGATTTCTGTTTTTATTGCATATATAGACGTTTCAGCCGGATTAGAGCGGTTTTCCGTGTACATCTTCCATCGGTAATATAAACGGAAAATCAGGTACATTTTAGTTAATTCTAATGAAAACACATTGATTTTTATCATTTGTATTTGAAACAACATTGTCATATGTCTTTTCTTGGATCTAAATAATACGAAACCTCGCTCTATAATTTGAAGTTAAAATCCTCATATATGGTAATATAGTGACTTTTTTCACGTTATTGATGTAGTGTGATTATCCGTACATATATTCGTTTTTACCAATATTTCGATACTACTTCATGTTTTCTCACGATATGTGATTTGGCCTTCAAATCTCTGAATTTCGCAAATTTTGCATATTTAACCAAGTTTTCTTACACTTTGTTTTCTACTAAATATCATCGAATTTAGCAATATTTTGACCTTTATCATCACCTTTTCCTTTATGTGATTTAAACAAAATATCATCGAATTAGGCAATATTTTGCCGTTTTTCCACGTTTTTGTGAATTTTCAGTTTATTGTTATTATTTCATTAAATATTCGAGAAAAATTATGCAAACACATAATTGATCAGAAAATAACCTTAAATACTTAATTTTCAATCATCTATTGGTTTCTCGTTAAAATACTGAGTAAGATATTGAAAAGGGGAGAAGTTCTGTTTTTATTGCATATATAGACGTTTCAGCCGGATTAGAACGGTTTTACGTGTACATCTTTCATCGGTAATATAAACCGAAAATCAGAAACATTTTAGTTAATTTTAATGAAAACACATTGATTTTTATCATTTATATTGGAAGCAACATCTTTATACGTCTTTTCTAGGGTCTAAAAAATACGAAACGACGCTTTATGATTCGAAGTTAAAATCCTCAAATTTGGTATAATAAAGACTTTTTTCACGTTTTTCATTTAGTTTGATATTACGTAAATATATTCATTTTTACCAGTATTTCGATACTATTGTATGTAGTATCACGATATGTGATATGACCTTCAAATCTCAGATTTTCGCATAATATTGCTTTTTAAGCAATAAAATGCAAGTTTTCTTGCATTTTGTTTCGTACTAAAAATCATCGAATTCAGCAATATTTTGACCTTTATCATCACCTTTTCCTTTATGTGAATAAATCAAAATATCATCGAATTAGGCAATATTTTGCCGTTTTTCCACGTTTTTGTGAATTTTCAGTTTATTGTTATTATTTCATTAAATATTCGAGAAAAATTATGCAAACACATAATTGATCAGAAAATAACCTTATATTACTTCATTTTCAATCAACTATTTGTTTCTCGTTAAAATACTGAGTAAGATATTGAAAAGGGGAGAATTTCTGTTTTTATTGCATATATAGACGTTTCAGCCGGATTCGAGCGGTTTTACGTGTACATTTTCCATCGGTAATATAAACGGAAAATCAGGAACATTTTAGTTAATTCTAATGAAAACACATTTATTTTTATCATTTGTATTAGAAGCAACATCTTTATACGTCTTTTCAAGGGTCTAAAAAATACGAAACGTCGCTTTATGATTCGAAGTTAAAATCCTCAAATTTGGTATAATAATGACTTTTTTCACGTTTTTCATGTAGTTTGATATTACGTAAATATATTCATTTTTACCAGTATTTCGATACTATTTTATATAGTATCGCGATATGTGATATGTCCTTCAAATCTCAGATTCTCGCATCATATTGCATTTTAAGCAATACAATGCAAGTTTTCTTGCATTTTGTTTCGTACTAAAAATCATCGAATTCAGCAATATTTTGACCTTTATCATCCCCTTTTCCTTTATGTGATATAAATAAAATATTATCGAATTAGGCAATATTTTGCTGTTTTTCCTCGTTTTTGTGAATTTTCAGTTTATTGCTATTAATTCATTATATATACGATAAAAATGATGCAAACACATAATTGATTAAAAATTAACCTTAAACACTTCATTTTCAATCAACTATTTGTTTCTCGTTAAATTACTGAGTAAGATATTGGAAAGAGGAGAAGTTCTGTTTTTATTGCATATATCGACGTTTCAGCCTCATTAGAGCGGTTTTACGTGTACATCTTCCATCGGTAATATAAACGGAAAATCAGGTACATTTTAGTTAATTCTAATGAAAACACATTGATTTTTATCATTTGTATTTGAAACAACATTGTCATATGTCTTTTCTTGGATCTAAATAATACGAAACCTCGCTCTATAATTTGAAGTTAAAATCCTCATATATGGTAATATAGTGACTTTTTTCACGTTATTGATGTAGTGTGATTATCCGTATATATATTCGTTTTTACCAATATTTCGATGCTACTTCATGTTTTCTCACGATATGTTATTTGGCCTTCAAATCTCAGAATTTCGCAAATTTTGCATATTTAACCAAGTTTTCTTACACTTTGTTTTCTACTAAATATCATCGAATTTAGCAATATTTTGACCTTTATCATCACCTTTTCCTTTATGTGATTTAAACAAAATATCATCGAATTAGGCAATATTTTGCCGTTTTTCCACGTTATTGTGAATTTTCAGTTTATTGTTATTATTTCATTAAATATTCGAGAAAAATTATGCAAACACATAATTGATCAGAAAATAACCTTAAATACTTAATTTTCAATCATCTATTGGTTTCTCGTTAAAATACTGAGTAAGATATTGAAAAGGGGAGAAGTTCTGTTTTTATTGCATATATAGAC
>NC_091150.1:47730375-47739959 GCF_040958095.1 Procambarus clarkii | reverse complement strand
TTGTGTGGCACTCTTCCCTGTGGCACTTCCTTCTGTGGCACTCTTCTATGTGGCACTCTTCCCTGTGACACTTCCTTCTGTGGCACTCTTCTCTGTGGCACTTCCTTCTGTGGCACTTCCTTCTGTGGCACTTCCTTCTGTGGCACTTCCTTCTGTGGCACTCTTCTGTGGCACTCTTCTCTGTGGCACTTCCTTCTGTGGCACTCTTCTCTGTGGCACTTCCTTCTGTGGCACTTCCTTCTGTGGCACTCTTCTCTGTGGCACTTCCTTCTGTGGCACTCCTCCCTGTGGCACGCCTCCGTGGCCTTATTCTCCTCGCATTGTTCTCTTCCCACCTTCATCCGCTCGTTCGATTCCCACCTGTAGCACATAGTCTGTCTTTCTAGTGTGTGTCGCCTTCTGATCGACGTGTTGCAGATATGGGCCCCAGCGGCGCCTCTAAGCACTCCTGGGGCCCGCCAGTGTCCCAGCGGCGCCTCTGAGCACTCCTGGGGCCCGCCAGTGTCCCAGCGGCGCCTCTGAACACTCCTGGGGCCCGCCAGTGTCCCAGCGGCGCCTCTGAACACTCCTGGGGCCCGCCAGTGTCCCAGCGGCGCCTCTGAACACTCCTGGGGCCCGCCAGTGTCCCAGCGGCGCCTCTGAGCACTCCTGGGGCCCGCCAGTGTCCCAGCGGCGCCTCTGAGCACTCCTGGGGCCCGCCAGTGTCCCAGCGGCGCCTCTGAGCACTCCTGGGGCCCGCCAGTGTCCCAGCGGCGCCTCTGAGCACTCCTGGGGCCCGCCAGTGTCCCAGCGGCGCCTCTGAACACTCCTGGGGCCCGCCAGTGTCCCAGCGGCGCCTCTGAACACTCCTGGGGCCCGCCAGTGTCCCAGCGGCGCCTCTGAACACTCCTGTGGCCCGCCAGTGTCCCAGCGGCGCCTCTGAGCACTCCTGGGGCCCGCCAGTGTCCCAGCGGCGCCTCTGAGCACTCCTGGGGCCCGCCAGTGTCCCAGCGGCGCCTCTGAACACTCCTGGGGCCCGCCAGTGTCCCAGCGGCGCCTCTGAGCACTCCTGGGGCCCGCCAGTGTCCCAGCGGCGCCTCTGAGCACTCCTGGGGCCCGCCAGTGTCCCAGCGGCGCCTCTGAGCACTCCTGGGGCCCTCCAGTGTCCCAGCGGCACCTCTGAGCACTCCTGGGGCCCGCCAGTGTCCCAGCGGCACCTCTGAGCACTCCTGGGGCCCGCCAGTGTCCCAGCGGCACCTCTGAGCACTCCTGGGGCCCGCCAGTGCCCCAGCAGCGCCTCTGAACACTCCTGGGGCCCGCCAGTGTCCCAGCGGCACCTCTGAGCACTCCTGGGGCCCGCCAGTGCCCCAGCAGCGCCTCTGAACACTCCTGGGGCCCGCCAGTGCCCCAGCGGCGCCTCTGAACACTCCTGGGGCCCGCCAGTGCCCCAGCAGCGCCTCTGAGCACTCCTGGGGCCCGCCAGTGCCCCAGCGGCGCCTCTGAACACTCCTGGGGCCCGCCAGTGCCCCAGCAGCGCCTCTGAACACTCCTGGGGCCCGCCAGTGCCCCAGCGGCGCCTCTGAACACTCCTGGGGCCCGCCAGTGCCCCAGCAGCGCCTCTGAGCACTCTTGGGGCCCGCCAGTGCCCCAGCAGCTCCTCTGAGCACTCCTGGGGCCCGCCAGTGCCCCAGCAGCACTTCTGGGGCCCGCCAGTGCCCCAGCAGCACTCCTGGGGCCCGCCAGTGCCCCAGCAGCACTCCTGGGGCCCGCCAGTGCCCCAGCAGCGCCTCTGAGCACTCCTGGGGCCCGCCAGTGCCCCAGCAGCTCCTCTGAGCACTCCTGGGGCCCGCCAGTGCCCCAGCAGCACTCCTGGGGCCCGCCAGTGCCCCAGCAGCGCCTCTGAGCACTCCTGGGGCCCGCCAGTGCCCCAGCAGCTCCTCTGAGCACTCCTGGGGCCCGCCAGTGCCCCAGCAGCACTCCTGGGGCCCGCCAGTGCCCCAGCAGCGCCTCTGAACACTCCTGGGGCCCGCCAGTGCCCCAGCGGCGCCTCTGAACACTCCTGGGGCCCGCCAGTGCCCCAGCAGCGCCTCTGAACACTCCTGGGGCCTGCCAGTGCCCCAGCAGCTCCTCTGAGCACTCCTGGGGCCCGCCAGTGCCCCAGCAGCGCCTCTGAACACTCCTGGGGCCCGCCAGTGCCCCAGCGGCGCCTCTGAACACTCCTGGGGCCCGCCAGTGCCCCAGCGGCGTCTCTGAGCACTCCTGGGGCCCGCCAGTGCCCCAGCGGCGCCTCTGAGCACTCCTGGGGCCCGCCAGTGCCCCAGCAGCACTCCTGGGGCCCGCCAGTGCCCCAGCAGCGCCTCTGAACACTCCTGGGGCCTGCCAGTGCCCCAGCAGCTCCTCTGAGCACTCCTGGGGCCCGCCAGTGCCCCAGCAGCGCCTCTGAACACTCCTGGGGCCCGCCAGTGCCCCAGCGGCGCCTCTGAGCACTCCTGGGGCCCGCCAGTGCCCCAGCAGCGCCTCTGAACACTCCTGGGGCCCGCCAGTGCCCCAGCAGCGCCTCTGAACACTCCTGGGGCCCGCCAGTGCCCCAGCAGCGCCTCTGAACACTCCTGGGGCCCGCCAGTGCCCCAGCAGCGCCTCTGAACACTCCTGGGGCCTGCCAGTGCCCCAGCAGCTCCTCTGAGCACTCCTGGGGCTCGCCAGTGCCCCAGCAGCACTCCTGGGGCCCGCCAGTGCCCCAGCAGCGCCTCTGAACACTCCTGGGGCCCGCCAGTGTCCCAGCGGCGCCTCTGAGCACTCCTGGGGCCCGCCAGTGCCCCAGCAGCGCCTCTGAGCACTCCTGGGGCCCGCCAGTGTCCCAGCAGCGCCTCTGAGCACTCCTGGGGCCCGCCAGTGCCCCAGCAGCGCCTCTGAACACTCCTGGGGCCTGCCAGTGCCCCAGCAGCTCCTCTGAGCACTCCTGGGGCTCGCCAGTGCCCCAGCAGCACTCCTGGGGCCCGCCAGTGCCCCAGCAGCGCCTCTGAACACTCCTGGGGCCCGCCAGTGCCCCAGCGGCGCCTCTGAACACTCCTGGGGCCCGCCAGTGCCCCAGCGGCGTCTCTGAGCACTCCTGGGGCCCGCCAGTGCCCCAGCGGCGCCTCTGAGCACTCCTGGGGCCCGCCAGTGCCCCAGCAGCACTCCTGGGGCCCGCCAGTGCCCCAGCAGCGCCTCTGAACACTCCTGGGGCCTGCCAGTGCCCCAGCAGCTCCTCTGAGCACTCCTGGGGCCCGCCAGTGCCCCAGCAGCGCCTCTGAACACTCCTGGGGCCCGCCAGTGCCCCAGCGGCGCCTCTGAGCACTCCTGGGGCCCGCCAGTGCCCCAGCAGCGCCTCTGAACACTCCTGGGGCCCGCCAGTGCCCCAGCAGCGCCTCTGAACACTCCTGGGGCCCGCCAGTGCCCCAGCAGCGCCTCTGAACACTCCTGGGGCCCGCCAGTGCCCCAGCAGCGCCTCTGAACACTCCTGGGGCCTGCCAGTGCCCCAGCAGCTCCTCTGAGCACTCCTGGGGCTCGCCAGTGCCCCAGCAGCACTCCTGGGGCCCGCCAGTGCCCCAGCAGCGCCTCTGAACACTCCTGGGGCCCGCCAGTGTCCCAGCGGCGCCTCTGAGCACTCCTGGGGCCCGCCAGTGCCCCAGCAGCGCCTCTGAGCACTCCTGGGGCCCGCCAGTGTCCCAGCAGCGCCTCTGAGCACTCCTGGGGCCCGCCAGTGTCCCAGCAGCGCCTCTGAGCACTCCTGGGGCCCGCCAGTGCCCCAGCAGCGCCTCTGAGCACTCCTGGGGCCCGCCAGTGCCCCAGCAGCACCTCTGAGCACTCCTGGGGCCCGCCAGTGCCCCAGCAGCACTCCTGGGGCCCGCCAGTGCCCCAGCAGCTCCTCTGAGCACTCCTGGGGCCCGCCAGTGCCCCAGCAGCGCATCTGAACACTCCTGGGGCCCGCCAGTGCCCCAGCAGCGCCTCTGAGCACTCCTGGGGCCCGCCAGTGCCCCAGCAGCGCCTCTGAGCACTCCTGGGGCCCGCCAGTGTCCCAGCAGCGCCTCTGAGCACTCCTGGGGCCCGCCAGTGTCCCAGCAGCGCCTCTGAGCACTCCTGGGGCCCGCCAGTGCCCCAGCAGCGCCTCTGAGCACTCCTGGGGCCCGCCAGTGCCCCAGCAGCACCTCTGAGCACTCCTGGGGCCCGCCAGTGCCCCAGCAGCACTCCTGGGGCCCGCCAGTGCCCCAGCAGCTCCTCTGAGCACTCCTGGGGCCCGCCAGTGCCCCAGCAGCACTCCTGGGGCCCGCCAGTGCCCCAGCAGCGCCTCTGAACACTCCTGGGGCCCGCCAGTGCCCCAGCAGCGCCTCTGAGCACTCCTGGGGCCCGCCAGTGCCCCAGCAGCGCCTCTGAGCACTCCTGGGGCCCGCCAGTGCCCCAGCAGCACTCCTGGGGCCCGCCAGTGCCCCAGCAGCTCCTCTGAGCACTCCTGGGGCCCGCCAGTGCCCCAGCAGCACTCCTGGGGCCCGCCAGTGCCCCAGCAGCACTCCTGGGGCCCGCCAGTGCCCCAGCAGCGCCTCTGAACACTCCTAGATGAAAAAGAATATGCGCCAGTATGAAAGATCTCCCTCCCTCCCTCCCTCGCATTCCTGCGCATTGTTATGAAACAAGTGAGAGTGGATGTGACAACAATTCACTCGGGTCAATATGTCAGATTGTTCGTCAACTCACAGCGTGCGCCAAGTGAGGAAACAATGGCGGGATATTGAACTGGCTGGGGCCTCAAAGGCAAGACCTTCCAGCGAGGCTCCCACACCTCAATAACCATTGAATTAACAATATGTTCCGCTTCTCATGGTATTGTGTCACTGGTGAGCTTTAATGAATGTAGAGTTTGTATGTGACGCGGTCGTAATTAAAGTAAACTGTATGCATGTTTGGTGGTAAATTATTGTAAACTTGCCCTGAAGTTTGCTGGTGGGTCGCGACGCTTGCTGTCAGGTTATAAATTCTATATTAGTTAAAATTGTTAACAAATAAACTCCACGCCCCTCCTCCCCTCACAGGGACACCCCCTTAGGGACGCCCCTCAGAGGCAGTATGTCCTGATGGACGCCCCTCAGAGGCAGTATGTCCTGATGGACGCCCCTCAGAGGCAGTATGGCCTGATGGACGCCCCTCAGAGGCAGTATGGCCTGATGGGCGCCCCTCAGAGGCAGTATGTCCTGATGGACGCCCCTCAGAGGCAGTATGGCCTGATGGACGCCCCTCAGAGGCAGTATGGCCTGATGGGCGCCCCTCAGAGGCAGTATGTCCTGATGGACGCCCCTCAGAGGCAGTATGGCCTGATGGGCGCCCCTCAGAGGCAGTATGGCCTGATGGGCGCCCCTCAGAGGCAGTATGTCCTGATGGACGCCCCTCGAGGTTATCTTGAGGTTATCTTGAGATGATTTCGGGGCTTTAGTGTCCCCGCGGCCCGGTCCTCGACCAGGCCTCCACCCCCAGGAAGAAGCCCGTGACAGCTGACTAACTCCCAGGTACCTATTTACTGCTAGGTAACAGGGGCATTCAGGGTGAAAGAAACTTTGCCCATTTGTTTCCGCCTCGTGCGGGAATCGAACCCGCGTCACAGAATTACGAGTCCTGCGCGCTATCCACCAGGCTACGAGGCCCCTACGAGGCCCCTACGAGGCCCTCAGAGGCAGTATGGCCTGATGGGCGCCCCTCAGAGGCAGTATGGCCTGATGGACGCCCCTCAGAGGCAGTATGGCCTGATGGACGCCCCTCAGAGGCAGTATGTCCTGATGGACGCCCCTCAGAGGGACACGCCCTGATGGACGTCCCTCAGAGGCAGTATGACCTGATGGACGCCCCTCAGAGGCAGTATGACCTGATGGACGCCCCTCAGAGGCAGTATGGCCTGATGGACGCCCCTCAGAGGCAGTATGGCCTGATGGACGCCCCTCAGAGGCAGTATGGCCTGATGGGCGCCCCTCAGAGGCAGTATGACCTGATGGACGTTCCTCAGAGGCAGTATGACCTGATGGACGTTCCTCAGAGGCAGTATGAGCTGATGGACGCCCCTCAGAGGCAGTATGACCTGATGGACGCCCCTCAGAGGCAGTATGACCTGATGGACGCCCCTCAGAGGCAGTATGGCCTGATGGACGCCCCTCAAAAGCAGTATGACCTGATGGACGCCCCTCAGAGGCAGTATGACCTGATGGACGTTCCTCAGAGGCAGTATGACCTGATGGACGTTCCTCAGAGGCAGTATGACCTGATGGACGCCCCTCAGAGGCAGTATGGCCTGATGGACGCCCCTCAGAGGGACACGCCCTGATGGACGTCCCTCAGAGGCCCCAGGGAGAGAGCATCACCTGATGAGCGGTCCTGATGGATGCCGCTCAGAACGGCAAAGCGCGGATTAACCCAAAAAAGAATTTCTCTAAGACTTGAGACGGAAGGATGTTCTTCGTTCTAATTATCTGGATTGATTTCTCAGCCACGTTACAAATTGGTGGGAAAATTTTTGTGTGTGAATAGCAACACGGAGACCATTTTTCTCAGCGGCAACAATTTTCCTAATGCATCCACTGCCAGATTAATAGAGAACGGAAAATGGCGCGGGAGCCGCCAAAGGCTCTTCTCGCGCTCTTTTTCTTTCGTAGATTTTGACCAAAATAGAAAATAAAAAATGGCAAGAGTTTAAGAAATTCACAGGAATGTTACGATAATATATTTTACTTCTAATGTCTCTCGTCAGAGTCCTTTTAAGGACTTGATATTTTCTTTTCCGGCTGACTTTCAAGTGTTTTCAAAATGTTGTTTGAAAGTTGAATACATAAGAAAAAAAGAATAATTCGTGCTTAAGCAAAACAAAGCTTGGTAGAAATAGAGGAGGAGAAGGGAGCGAGGTGTTTGGGCGGGAGCTCTTAGAGTGCCAACAAGGTAATTCTTTCCCCCACAGGACAGTGAGCGAGCGACGGGGTATTAGAGACCTACTTATCACTCCTTGAGAAATTGTCTTGTTGACATGCTTAATCTCACCCTAATCAATTACCCGATTACTTCCTCTGTTAAACAACCCTCCTCCGTGGCTTTTACTTATTAGTCCCAGCGGTGGTTTCCGCCCCTCCTCCCTCCTCTCTCTCTCTCTCACTTCCCTCTCCCTCTCCCTCTCCCTCTCTCCTCACCTTCCGTCCGGGTTGTTCCATTTCACTTTGCTTTATATATCTGAGTTTATCTTTGTATTGGAGAGCGGGAATTATCTTTTTGTATTCTTCAGGGATTGTGATTTGCTTGTGTTTTTTTGGGTTGTTTGGTTTGGTTTGAATGTTCGTGTGTTTGAAGGAGGAGTGAATGAAGTGTTGTGGGGTTGAGCGAACGCTTGTGGGCACGGACGTTCTGGGTTCCTCACGAAGATAGCATGAAAAATTACTTTGGACTTACAAAATGGTGTGGGTGGCTGGCCGCCCCTCTACCTGATTACTGCCGCCCATGGTGTGGGTGGCTGGCCGCCCCTCTACCTTGATTACTGCCGCCCATGGTGTGGGTGGCTGGCCGCCCCTCTACCTTGATTACTGCCGCCCATGGTGTGGGTGGCTGGCCGCCCCTCTACCTGATTACTGCCGCCCACAGTGTGGGTGGCTGGCCGCCCCTCTACCTGATTACTGCCGCCCACAGTGTGGGTGGCTGGCCGCCCCTCTACCTGATTACTGCCGCCCACAGTGTGGGTGGCTGGCCGCCCCTCTACCTGATTACTGCCGCCTACAGTGTGGGTGGCTGGCCGCCCCTCTACCTGATTACTGCCGCCCACAGTGTGGGTGGCTGGCCGCCCCTCTACCTGATTACTGCCGCCCACAGTGTGGGTGGCTGGCCGCCCCTCTACCTGATTACTGCCGCCCACAGTGTGGGTGGCTGGCCGCCCCTCTACCTGATTACTGCCGCCCACAGTGTGGGTGGCTGGCCGCCCCTCTACCTGATTACTGCCGCCCATGGTGTGGGTGGCTGGCCGCCCCTCTACCTGATTACTGCCGCCCACGGTGTGGGTGGCTGGCCGCCCCTCTACCTGATTACTGCCGCCCACGGTGTGGGTGCTGGCCGCCCCTCTACCTGATTACTGCCGCCCACAGTGTGGGTGGCTGGCCGCCCCTCTACCTGATTACTGCCGCCCACAGTGTGGGTGGCTGGCCGCCCCTCTACCTGATTACTGCCGCCCACAGTGTGGGTGGCTGGCCGCCCCTCTACCTGATTACTGCCGCCCACAGTGTGGGTGGCTGGCCGCCCCTCTACCTGATTACTGCCGCCCACAGTGTGGGTGGCTGGCCGCCCCTCTACCTGATTACTGCCGCCCACAGTGTGGGTGGCTGGCCGCCCCTCTACCTGATTACTGCCGCCCATGGTGTGGGTGGCTGGCCGCCCCTCTACCTGATTACTGCCGCCCACAGTGTGGGTGGCTGGCCGCCCCTCTACCTGATTACTGCCGCCCATGGTGTGGGTGGCTGGCCGCCCCTCTACCTGATTACTGCCGCCCACGGTGTGGGTGCTGGCCGCCCCTCTACCTGATTACTGCCGCCCACAGTGTGGGTGGCTGGCCGCCCCTCTACCTGGTTACTGCCGCCCACAGTGTGGGTGGCTGGCCGCCCCTCTACCTGATTACTGCCGCCCACGGTGTGGGTGGCTGGCCGCCCCTCTACCTGATTACTGCCGCCCACAGTGTGGGTGGCTGGCCGCCCCTCTACCTGGTTACTGCCGCCCATGGTGTGGGTGGCTGGCCGCCCCTCTACCTGGTTACTGCCGCCCATGGTGTGGGTGGCTGGCCGCCCCTCTACCTGATTACTGCCGCCCACGGTGTGGGTGGCTGGCCGCCCCTCTACCTGGTTACTGCCGCCCATGGTGTGGGTGGCTGGCCGCCCCTCTACCTGATTACTGCCGCCCACGGTGTGGGTGGCTGGCCGCCCCTCTACCTGGTTACTGCCGCCCACAGTGTGGGTGGCTGGCCGCCCCTCTACCTGGTTACTGCCGCCCATGGTGTGGGTGGCTGGCCGCCCCTCTACCTGGTTACTGCCGCCCACGGTGTGTGTGGCTGGCCGCCCCTCTACCTGATTACTGCCGCCCACGGTGTGGGTGGCTGGCCGCCCCTCTACCTGATTACTGCCGCCCACGGTGTGGGTGGCTGGCCGCCCCTCTACCTGATTACTGCCGCCCACAGTGTGGGTGGCAGTAACCAATCCCCCAATATTAGTACTTAAGATATACAACATCACCATTATAACCAATACAATTATACTTTAGAATACGCTCTAACTATAGAATAAGACGGGGGCTCGCACGCTCGTGGTGCCCCCGTCTTCCCAGTACTGGTTTTTTCCATATAACAGTTTGAAACTCTTGACGGTTTTCCTCTACCACCTTCGTAACTTGATCAATTACTTAAATTAATAAATTAAAACAAAAATGTCAAACCTTTGTCTCCTCCAAAAAGTAAAACCAAAGTAGGATTTAATTTCATCGTCAAAGTTTGCTGCGTCATGGCACCGAGTCCCCCAATATTAGTACTTAAGATATACAACATCACCAGTATAACCAATACAATTATACTT
>NC_091150.1:47707875-47720375 GCF_040958095.1 Procambarus clarkii | reverse complement strand
GTGGTGGATACGCCCCTGGTGGAGGACACGCCCCTGGTGGTGGACACGCCCCTGGTGGAAGACACGCCCCTGGTGGAGGACACGCCCCTGGTGGAGGACACGCCCCATGTGGTGGACACGCCCCTGGTGGTGGACACGCCCCTGGTGGAAGACACGCCCCTGGTGGAGGACACGCCCCATGTGGAGGACACGCCCCATGTGGTGGACACGCCCCTGGTGGAAGACACGCCCCTGGAGGACACGCCCCTGGTGGAGGACACGCCCCTGGTGGATGACACACCCCTGGAGGACACGCGCCTGGTGGAGGACACGAGCCTGGTGGAGGACACGCCCCTGGTGGAGGACACGCCCCTGGTGGTCGACACTCCCCTGGTGGAGGACACTCCCCTGGTGGAAGACACGCCCCTGGTGGAAGACACGCCCCTGGTGGAAGACACGCCCCTGGTGGAAGACACTCCCCTGGTGGAGGACACGCCCCTGGTGGAGGACACGCCCCTGGTGGAAGACACGCCCCTGGTGGAAGACACGCCCCTGGTGGAAGACACTCCCCTGGTGGAGGACACGCCCCTGGTGGAGGACACGCCCCTGGTGGAAGACACGCCCCTGGTGGAAGACACGCCCCTGGTGGAAGACACGCCCCTGGTGGAGGAGACACACACACACACACACACACACACACACACACAAGAATACACACACAATACACACACAAGAATGCCAGGAATGAATATGTCAGGATGAGAAGAGAGGCAGAAAGACAATACGAAAATGACATCGCAAGCAAGGCAAAGACTCAGCCTAAATTGCTGCATAGCCACATCAGGAGAAAAACAACAGTAAAGGAACAGGTTATGAAATTAAGGTTAGGGGCAGAAGGATTCACTACAAACGACAAGGAAGTGTGTGAGGAACTGAATAAGAAATTCCAGGAGGTCTTCACCTTGGAGCAAGGAGAAATCCCAGAGATAAGAGAGGGAATAGCTAACCAGGAACCACTGGAAGAGTTTGAGATTACCAGCGGGGAAGTAAGGAAGTGTTTACTAGAATTGGATGTGACAAAGGCTATAGGTCCAGATGGAATCTCCCCTTGGATACTAAAGGAAGGAGCAGAAGAACTGTGCCTCCCGCTCTCCATGGTGTATAACAAATCACTGGCAACAGGGGAACTGCCAGAAATTTGGAAAGCAGCTAACGTAGTCCCGATATACAAGAAAGGGGATAGACAGGAGGCACTGAATTACAGACCAGTGTCCCTAACCTGCATACCATGCAAGTTGATGGAGAAGATTGTGCGAAGAAAGCTAGTGGAACATCTGGAGCGAAAGAACTTTGTAACACAGCATCAACATGGATTCAGGGATGGCAGGTCCTGCCTCACAGGGTTACTTGAATTCTACGACCAGGCAACAAAAATAAGGCAAGAAAGAGAAGGGTGGGCAGACTGCATATTTTTGGATTGTCAGAAAGCCTTTGACACAGTGCCACACAAGAGGC
Organism: Procambarus clarkii; assembly: GCF_040958095.1. Classification (NCBI taxonomy): domain Eukaryota; kingdom Metazoa; phylum Arthropoda; class Malacostraca; order Decapoda; family Cambaridae; genus Procambarus; species Procambarus clarkii. Next base: position 47,718,881 of record NC_091150.1, on the reverse strand, counting down.
TAGTGAAAAAACTGGAGATGCAGGCTGGAGTGAAAGGGAAGGTACTCCGTTGGATACAGGAGTACCTAAGTAACAGGAGACAACGAGTCAGTGTGAGGGGTGAGGTCTCAGATTGGCGAGACGTTACGAGTGGAGTACCGCAGGGGTCAGTCCTTGGACCTATACTGTTTCTGATATATGTAAATGATCTTCCAGAGGGTATAGAATCGTTTCTCTCAATGTTTGCCGATGATGCAAAAATTATGAGGAGGATTGAAACTGAGGACGATAGTAGGAGGCTACAAGATGACCTAGACAGACTGAGTGAATGGTCCAACAAATGGCTGTTGAAGTTCAACCCGAGTAAATGCAAAGTAATGAAACTAGGTGGTGGAAATAGGAGGCCAAACACAGGATACAGAATAGGAGATGAAGTACTTAATGAAACGAACAGAGAGAAAGATCTAGGAGTTGATATCACACCAAACCTGTCTCCTGAAGCCCACATAAAAAGAATAACGTCTGCGGCATATGCGAGGCTGGCTAACATCAGAACAGCGTTCAGGAACCTGTGTAAGGAATCATTCAGAATCTTGTACACCACATATGTAAGACCAATCCTGGAGTATGCGGCCCCAGCATGGAGCCCGTACCTTGTCAAGCACAAGACGAAGCTGGAAAAAGTCCAAAGGTATGCCACTAGACTAGTCCCAGAACTAAGAGGCATGAGTTACGAGGAAAGGCTGCGGGAAATGCACCTTACGACACTGGAAGACAGAAGAGTAAGGGGAGACATGATCACAACCTACAAAATCCTCAGAGGAATCGACCGGGTAAACAAGCATAAACTATTCAACACTGGTGGGACGCGAACAAGGGGACACAGGTGGAAACTGAGTACTCACATGAGCCACAGAGACGTTAGAAGGAACTTTTTTAGTGTCAGAGTAGTTAACGGATGGAATGCATTAGGCAGTGATGTGGTGGAGGCTGACTCATACACAGTTTTAAATGTAGATATGATAGAGCCCAGTAGGCTCAGGAATCTGTACACCAGTTGATTGACAGTTGAGAGGCGGGACCAAAGAGCCAAAGCTCAACCCCCGCAAGCACAAATAGGCGAGTACACACACACACACACACACACACACACACACACACACACACACACACACACACACACACACACACAGACACACACACACACTCACTCAGGGCTGGCAACCAGTATCAGGCAAATCATCAAAGATTTTTTAAAATTTAATATGACGCTTCCTAAGAAGTAAACATTTCTTTGACGGGTTCTGGCCAATTGCCCCCCGGCACGCAGGGGCGCTCACCCCTCGGGAACCAATATGACTTTCCGTCTTACGAGGGGCGTCCAGCCCGGCCCCACTACCCCCACCCCACCACTATTTTGCCTCAAGCAGATAGGGAAAATATTTACAAGGAGATGATCGTGTACATCCGAGCATAAATAGTCGAGTTCTTTGTATACCCCCCCCCCCTGGGGGCGCCTGACAGCTGGGTGGACAGCGCTTCGGATGCGTAATCCTGAGGTTCCGGGTTCGATCCCCGGTGGAGGCGGAGACAAATAGGCAAAATGTTTCTTTCACCCTGATGCCCAGGGTGATGTAGGATTATGATCCAGGTACAGTCTCCAGTTATCAAGAACCATTTTATAAGGTGATCGGTAGTTGAGAGGCGGGGTCCAGGAGCTAATATACACCTCCCCACACGCACACACGCTCACGTGTGCGCAATACAAACAGGGATATAAGTCATATGTAACTGGCATATATCGCCTGGGTGGGTCCCAAAGACTCGGCCAATGGCTGCAAATGGCACTGAAATACTTAGTGTCATAAGGCCGGGATGGCCAGCGATCAAGGTGACTTTCTCTATGAGCGTGTGTATTGTAGCGGCGCCGCCACACACCTCCCGGGCCAGTGTTGGTAATGTTGGAGGATATAAACATGTGACAGGCGGAGCGTGGCGCACTCAAGAGCCGCTCATTACAATAATATTAAGAGAGATGGTCCGCTCCCCCCCAATATGGCCGCCCATTGTTTCCTTTCCTGCCTGACGCGCGGCTCTTGCGCGGCGTCCAGGCGGCCCCTCGAGCCTCTTCCAGGGACGGCCCTCGAGCCTTTTCCAGGGGCGGCCCCACCAGCCTCTTCCAGGGACGGCCCGCGAGCCTCTTCCAGGGGCGGCCCCTAGAGCCTCTTCCAGGGGCGGCCCGCCAGCCTCTGTTAATCCTAGCGGCTCGTGGAACATCTCCACCGACCACAACCAACAGTGTCCACTAACAGCTAAGGTTAAGCGCACCGCAAACTCTGATAACTCTAGTGCAAGTCCAAACTTGGATATAAGTCCACCACAAGTCCAAACTTGGATATAAGTCCACCACAAGTCCAAACTTGGATATAAGTCCACCACAAGTCCAAACTTGGATATAAGTCCACCACAAGTCCAAACTTGGATATAAGTCCACCACAAGTCCAAACTTGGATATAAGTCCACCACAAGTCCAAACTTGGATATAAGTCCACCACAAGTCCAAACTTGGATATAAGTCCACCACAAGTCCAAACTTGGATATAAGTCCACCACAAGTCCAAACTTGGATATAAGTCCACCACAAGTCCAAACTTGGATATAAGTCCACCACAAGTCCAAACTTGGATATAAGTCCACCACAAGTCCAAACTTGGATATAAGTCCACCACAAGTCCAAACTTGGATATAAGTCCACCACAAGTCCAAACTTGGATATAAGTCCACCACAAGTCCAAACTTGGATATAAGTTCACCACAAGTCCAAACTTGGATATAAGTCCACCACAAGTCCAAACTTGGATATAAGTCCACCACAAGTCCAAACTTGGATATAAGTCCACCACAAGTCCAAACTTGGATATAAGTCCAAACTTGGATATAAGTCCACCACAAGTCCAAACTTGGATATAAGTCCACCACAAGTCCAAACTTGGATATAAGTCCACAACAAGTCCAAACTTGGATATAAGTCCACCACAAGTCCAAACTTGGATATAAGTCCACCACAAGTCCAAACTTGGATATAAGTCCACCACAAGTCCAAACTTGGATATAAGTCCACCACAAGTCCAAACTTGGATATAAGTCCACCACAAGTCCAAACTTCGATATAAGTCCACCACAAGTCCAAACTTCGATATAAGTCCACCACAAGTCCAAACTTCGATATAAGTCCACCACAAGTCCAAACTTCGATATAAGTCCACCACAAGTCCAAACTTCTATATAAGTCCACCACAAGTCCAAACTTGGATATAAGTCCACCACAAGTCCAAACTTGGATATAAGTCCACCACAAGTCCAAACTTGGATATAAGTCCACCACAAGTCCAAACTTGGATATAAGTCCACCACAAGTCCAAACTTGGATATAAGTTCACCACAAGTCCAAACTTGGATATAAGTCCACAACAAGTCCAAACTTGGATATAAGTCCACCACAAGTCCAAACTTGGATATAAGTCCACCACAAGTCCAAACTTGGATATAAGTCCACCACAAGTCCAAACTTGGATATAAGTCCACCACAAGTCCAAACTTGGATATAAGTCCACTACAAGTCCAAACAGTGATATAAGTCCACCACAAGTCCAAACTTGGATATAAGTCCACCACAAGTCCAAACTTGGATATAAGTCCACCACAAGTCCAAACTTGGATATAAGTCCACCACAAGTCCAAACTTGGATATAAGTCCACCACAAGTCCAAACTTGGATATAAGTCCACCACAAGTCCAAACTTGGATATAAGTCCACCACAAGTCCAAACTTGGATATAAGTCCACCACAAGTCCAAACTTCGATATAAGTCCACCACAAGTCCAAACTTGGATATAAGTCCACCACAAGTCCAAACTTGGATATAAGTCCACCACAAGTCCAAACTTGGATATAAGTCCACCACAAGTCCAAACTTGGATATAAGTCCACCACAAGTCCAAACTTGGATATAAGTCCACCACAAGTCCAAACTTGGATATAAGTCCACCACAAGTCCAAACTTGGATATAAGTCCACCACAAGTCCAAACTTGGATATAAGTCCACCACAAGTCCAAACTTGGATATAAGTCCACCACAAGTCCAAACTTCGATATAAGTCCACCACAAGTCCAAACTTGGATATAAGTTCACCACAAGTCCAAACTTGGATATAAGTCCACCACAAGTCCAAACTTGGATATAAGTCCACCACAAGTCCAAACTTAGATATAAGTCCACCACAAGTCCAAACTTGGATATAAGTCCACAAGTCCAAACTTGGATATAAGTCCACCACAAGTCCAAACGTGAATATAAGTCCACCACGAGTCCAAACTTGAATATAAGTCCACCACAAGTCCAAACAAACTTATATTAATTCCTCATAACACCAAATAAGGAGAGCTATAACACAAGCCAGACGTCAACACACCAAGCCAGACATAAACACACCAATCCAGACATCAACACACCAAGCCAGGCGTCAACACACCAAGCCAGACGTCAACACCAAGCCAGACGTCAACACACCAAGCCAGACATCAACACACCAAGCCAGACATCAACACACCAAGCCAGACATCAACACACCAAGCCAGACATCAACACACCAAGCCAGACGTCAACACACCAAGCCAGACATCAACACACCAAGTCAGACGTCAACACACCAAGCCAGACGTCAACACAACAAGCCAGACGTCAACACACCAAGCCAGACGTCAACACACCAAGCCAGACATAACACACCAAGCCAGACATCAACACACCAAGTCAGACATAACACTCCAAGCCAGACATAACACAACAAGCCAGACATCAACACACCAAGCCAGACATCAACACACCAAGCCAGACATCAACACAACAAGCCAGACATCAACACACCAAGCCAGACATCAACACACCAAGCCAGACATCAACACACCAAGCCAGACATAACACACCAAGCCAGACATCAACACACCAAGCCAGACATCAACACACCAAGCCAGACATCAACACACCAAGCCAGACATCAACACACCAAGCCAGACATCAACACACCAAGCCAGACGTCAACACACCAAGCCAGACGTCAACACAACAAGCCAGACGTCAACACACCAAGCCAGACATAACACACCAAGCCAGACATCAACACACCAAGTCAGACATAACACACCAAGCCAGACATAACACAACAAGCCAGACATCAACACACCAAGCCAGACATCAACACACCAAGCCAGACATCAACACAACAAGCCAGACATCAACACACCAAGCCAGACATCAACACACCAAGCCAGACATAACACACCAAGCCAGACATCAACACACCAAGCCAGACATCAACACACCAAGCCAGACATCAACACACCAAGCCAGACATCAACACACCAAGCCAGACGTCAACACACCAAGCCAGACATCAACACACCAAGCCAGACATAACACACCAAAGTGACCGTAACGAGGTCACTCGGGGCACTAACAAGACCGCCGTAACCCTGAGGGAGCCCGGATATAAATATACAATCGACCATAGCCTCCACAACCCATTGTAATGGAGGAGCATAACATACACACGTCTGGGAAAAGGGATAAGGGAAGGGGAGGGGAAGGGACGGGAAGGGAGGAGGGAGAGGGGAAATCTGAACTGATCGCTGCCAAACTCTCTTGACCGCTAATGTGATCAAAATATCCCCCTCTTTGGCCAGCGCTTGCCGGCGGCCACTGACCTCCGTCTCCCCCTCGCCCACTCTCATATCACCAGCTCCCACCTGTCCCTAGTTCCACGGCCTGGACGGTAGAGCGACCGTCTCGCTTCATGCAGGTCGGCGTTCAATCCCCGACCGTCCAAGTGGTTGGGCACCATTCCTTCCTCCCCGTCCTATCCCAAAGCCTTATCCTGACCCCCTCCCAGTGCTATATAGTCGCATTGGCGGGTGATGGGGGTGATGGTGACGCTGGTGTGGGGGTGATGGTGAGGATGGTGATGGGGTGATGGTGAGGGGGTGATGGCGAGGGAGGTAATGGTGAGGGGGTGATGGTGAGGATGGTGACGCTGGTGTGAGGATGGTGACGCTGGTGTGGGGATGATGATGAGGATGGTGAGGGGGGTCATGGTGAGGATGGTGAGGGAGGTCATGGTGAAGGGGATGATGGTGAGGATGGTGTGGGAGGTGATGGTGAGGATGGTGTGGTAGGTGGTGAGGGGGTGGTGAGGATAGTGAGGGGGGTGATTGTGAGGATGGTGAGGGGTAGGGTGATGGTGGTGATGGTGAGGGGGGGGTGGTACAATAACAAGGGTGTTGATGGTGTGATCAGATTATTAGCAGTGTTGAGGGGTGTGTTAATAGTATGATGGAGCGGTGATGGCTCCTTCTACCTCTCCATCATCTAACACCCCCTCTTCCCCTCTCCCCCCCCCCCGCTTCTCCCTTCTCCTCCCCTTTTTTCCCTCTCCCCTACTCCGGGCTCCCCTCGTCTTCCCGCACTATTCCCCCCTTTCCTCAACTACATCACTTCCTTTTCATGCTTCTTGCCTTCCCTCATATATCCTCTCCCTCCCCCCACACCCCTTTGGTTCCTTCCTCCTCTCTCTCTCTTGTAGGAGAGAGAGAGAGAGAGAGAGAGAGAGAGAGAGAGAGAGAGAGAGAGAGAGAGAGAGAGAGAGAGAGAGGGAGAAAGAGAGAGAGAGAGAGAGAGAGAGAGAGAGAGAGAGAGAGAGAGAGAGAGAGAGAGAGAGAGAGAGAGAGAGAGAGGGAGAGAGAGAGGGAGAAAGAGAGAGAGGGAGAAAGAGAGAGAGGGAGAAAGAGAGAGAGAGAGAGAGAGAGAGAGAGAGAGAAAGAGAGGGAGAAAGAGAGAGAGAGAGAGAGAGAGAGAGAGAGAGAGAGAGAGAGAGAGAGAGAGAGAGAGAGAGAGAGAGAGAGAGAGAGAGAGAGAGTGTGTTTGCCTGTCCAAGGCTGAAGGCAGACGTTTGAGGTTATCCTCACCTAACTTTGCAGGTGAATGGTGTGGGGTGCGGGACAAACATAGGCTGGTGGAGGTTGCTAGACCTCAAGAAGGCAGCGCGTGCCACGGTGACACTCTCACCCTCCACACCCTGGGCCACTGGCCGCCCACTATAAATATTTTGAAAACTATAGGTTCAAAACAATGATGATTTTTTCCTTATAGTAATATACAACATTTTTCACTAATGGGAAAATGTACACATTTTCTTATATTCGTTCTTTGGTCATAACACCAAACTTCAATCCTGAAGGCTGACCCTCCAGCCCGTCCTCCTAAGGTTCCCCCAACGTCAAGAAACTGTCGTACTAAAGTGCCCTTATCCTAACCTACCAGAGGACCCAGCACAGAAAACGGGACAGTATGTCAATTTCGGGAGCCGCGACCATTTTCTAGTACGACAATATTTGGCCTGAGGTAAAGTATACGTCAAAATACGACGTTCTGTTACTGGCTGGACGCGCCGCCTTGCCACCCATTCTAAGAAAATGGGTAACTGTTTAGTTTTAATGTTTCATTAATTATAGACATACTGAGACATTGTTTCTAATTAAGCTAATAAATCCCCCCCCCCCTCCCCACACACACTTCCCCTCAGAGAGAGTGAAGGGGAGGGGAGAGGGGGGTGAGGGGGAGGGGGGGGGGAAGAAGAAGGGTGAAGGGGGGGGGGGTGTATGGGGAGAGACAGACTATCTCTGACACTACCAGGTATCCATTCTAGTATATAATATCTATAAATTAGAGAGAGATATACCAGGAGGCAATGCAGTATGTACCAGAGGTCCTTAAAGAATGTAATGATGAGCTAAGTGAACTCCTTGTCTTGTGTTTTTACCAGTCTTAGAGTCAACTTCCAGAAGCATGGAGGGCTGCAAATGTGGTGTCCATTCTCATGAAGGGGGAAATTGATAACTTGCTTCAAACCTTTAGCTACTTTAGCTAAAAGGGAGCCGATCGGCCGAGCGGACAGCACGCTGGACTTGTGATCCTGTGGTCCTGGGTTCGATCCCAGGCGCCGGCGAGAAACAATGGGCAGAATTTCTTTCACTCTATGCCCCTGTTACCTAGCAGTAAAATAGGTACCTGGGTGTTAGTCAGCTGTTATGGGCTGCTTCCTGGGGGGTGGAGGCCTGGTCGAGGACCGGGCCGCGGGGACACTAAAGCCCCGAAATCATAAAAGATTCGAAAAGATTCGATACTCACCTTCTCGTGTATTGTAGGAACATTGCTTGTATCAAGGACTACAAAAATCATTCGTTTACACATTTAATTACAAATAAAGGATTCACAACATTGTTTGACTATGACCCGCTCGTGTCTACTAACAAATTTACTCACATTGTTAGTGCCACATTGTTCACGCCCTTCACATGGGAAACATTCCAACATTCTCTACACTTGAAATTGAAATAAGTTTATTGAGGTAAAATACACACAAAGGGATGAGGTAGCTCAAGCTATTCTCACCCCATTCAGTACATCGTGTTAATACATACATATAAACACATCACAAACAATAAACATATTACCAAACATTCTGAGAGATAAACATCTACATTTCCTTTCTCTACACTTGGACTTCAACACAGCCTTTGATACTGCGTCTCACTAAAGACTTGTTAGACAGGCAGAAGTTCGTGGTATTAAGGAGGGTTACCCTAAATTGTATTACTGCAAGGGTTCAGGGAGCGCAACATGGGAGATATGATAACAACGTACAAGATATTGAGGGAAATTGACAGAGGTAATGTTGAAATTGAGTACGGAGAGGAGGAGAGGACAGGGCTGGAGACACAGATGGACACCCATACCCTGAGGGTGCCCTAATAACCTCTTTGTTTCCTCTTTAGTCTCACCACCAGCTTTACCGCGAAATCCATCTTCATATCCTTCGTGCCTCCTCCCTCCCTCCCTCTTGATCTTCGCTTTCCTGCCTCTGCCTTCTCTATTCCTCCCCCTCCCTCCATCTTGCGCCCCGCGCCCCTCCCCATATTACGGCACCCCCTCCCCACTGCCCCCACCGTGGGCCCCCGCCCCCCCGGGCCATGATAAAGCCATAAAGCCCAGGATGAGTTCTTCTGTCAGCCACACACCCAGCTTGGTGAGAGGACCCCACGGCCCACGACAGTGCCACCCCACCTCCCACCCTTAGGACCAGACTGCTAAGTCTCGCCAAGGTCCCGTCGCCCTTATGGGCGCCCCTACGGCCGTGTCCTTCCTGCCCCACGCCCCATTAAATTGAGTCATCATGATCGACCACGTGGGAGTGACAGCTAGTTCACCCCAACCACATATTTACCGTCTTAAATTTTAATATACGTCTCTCTCTCTCTCTTTGTTCTGTCCTGAGAGAGAGAGAGAGAGAGAGAGAGAGAGAGAGAGAGAGAGAGAGAGAGAGAGAGAGAGAGAGAGAGAGAGAGAGAGAGAGAGAGCACTTCACACTTCAAGTGTGAGCCAGTGTTGAAAAGGTGATTATAGCGAGAGTTGGCAACGGTGCGTCAACCAAAACTTCCGCATGAGGACATTTTCCCCCCAAGCCTGGTTGTCCTTGTCATGCCCCGCCTGGCACCACACCATGCCCCGCCTGGGCACCAGTCCTTCGGTGGTGGCCCCGGGGGCTCCGAGAGGTACCTGGCGGGCGTGGGTGTAAAACCATGTGTGGCTCGTGTTCTAGGGAGAGCGCGGGGGGGGGGGGCTAGCAGGACCCCCCATGGTCAGATCACGTGACCTTCCCTCTGGTTTGAATGGTTCAAGTTCAAAATTAGTTTATTTGCTTTTCTTTGTGTGGTAAAAACATTGCCCCGCCCCGCCCCACCCTACCCCGCCCCGCCCCGCCCGTTGCTAGGTGCCACAGCGTGGCGTGTTATGACGTCACGCTGAGTTAAGCGATCAGTCACGCTTATTCTCCGCCAGCGTCGTTATGTGCGCCCCCTCCCATGTTGTGGGCCCCCTCCCATGTTGTGGGGGCCCCCTCCCATGTTGTGGCTCCTCCTCCCATGTTGTGGCTCCTCCTCCCATGTTGTGGGGGCCCCCCTCCCATGTTGTGGGCCCCCTCCCATGTTGTGGGCCCCCTCCCATGTTGTGGGGGCCCCCCTCCCATGTTGTGGCTCCTCCTCCCATGTTGTGGCTCCTCCTCCCATGTTGTGGCTCCTCCTCCCATTTTGTGGCGCTCCCCTCCAATGCTGGGACGGTTTCCCATTCCATTTTGGAGCACCAACCGCCTGAAGAGAGAGTGGGAGAGGAAGAGAGAGGGAAGGAGCGGGGAGAGAGACCCGAGCACTGCCGGTTACCCCATCAAGCGCGTGTGTGCTGGGGGGGGGGAGGGAGTAATGTTCCCGGATGTTGTTGTTTAAGATTCAGCCACTGGGGACAAAAAGTTGTAAGTAGCACGGGCTATGGTGAGCCCGTAGTGGACTGACCTGGCACAGGAGCGGGGGGGTGTTCCCGGAGAGACGCGCCAAGTATCACTTCTCTAGTCCGGTCACCAGGCTTCTCTCTCACCCCTCACCCACCACCCCTGGGTGAAGGGTGACAACAACAACAACAACACCAACAACAATAACAACTCAACAACAACAAAAACACACCAACAACAACAAAACACGAACAACAACAACAACAACACACCAACAAGAGCAGGGGTGCCACAGGCACAATCAGAGTTAGTTTAGTTCATTTATTATGCACCCCATACCCATCTTGTGGGCGGTAGTGGAAAGGGTTACAGAGGCACATAATGGGCTCAGGGACTGAACCCCACAATTCATTTAGCTAAGCAAGTTACAATCTTGTTGAGCTAGTTACAAAATTCAGTATAAGTCGTCACATGAACAATGGGTTCGAGATCGACCTCAAGTACAGGTTCTAAATTAAGCAACTGACATATCAGAGAACACTGTATAAACATCAGAGGTCCGCGGCTGTTCAACATCCTCCCAGCGACTATAAGAAATATTGCCGGAACAACCGTGGACATCTTCAAGAGG